>NC_064920.1:558923887-559038887 GCF_023897955.1 Schistocerca gregaria | reverse complement strand
AAACCTAGAGTGAATTGGAAGCCTCTAAAAAAAGTTGTACTATCTTTTCCTTGCAATTTCTTTTGCCATCTGTGTTATCTACAATTAATACCACACCGTTATGACACCTCCAAGTTAAACTAAACTATTGAAAAGGGGACAAACCCAATAGAGACGAGATATCCAGGTAAAAATTAGAAAAGATCATAAACTACAATAACTGCACATTAGACGTAAAATCTGTATAGTAAGATATTGTTAATGAGAAAATTCTAGCACTAAGAAAACATTAGAACTTCAAACTGAGGCCTGCCCCACACTTTTACCACTTCTAATAGGTAGGCAGCTAGCCCGCACCTTTGTTTGTAGAGATAGCACTAAGATGTAAAACTGGACAGGAAAAAGGCTATCAGTAATCAACAGAACTTCGGAAACTATAACACCTACATGGGAGATGCTCTATTCGCAGTCGAGCTTCCAAACCAGCAGGAAACACAACATTTACGCTTGATTGCTTTAAAATTTGGCGAGCTACGTAATTAGCAATAAAACTACCAGACTAATTTAAAGACGTTAGACACTAGTTTCAAGAAGTCCTAGTGCCTAAATTAATGAAAAAGTGAATTAGTTAAATTTGTGTGGGATGGAAGAAGAAACGTTAAGCGTACATTAAGACGTTTTACTTTAATATTCTCGTCACCCATCCTCTCCACCGATTTAGAAAGAGACTTTGATGAAAACGTTTTATATTTGATTACCTCCTTTTGGAGGAAATTAGATACGTTACTACATCATCTTTGACATTTATAAATATGTTTTGTCGCGCGTAAATTACGCATCGGCAAAAGTGCTTCATTCCAATATATATTAACATAGTAAAAAGAAAACTGTCACATTCAAAGTTGAGAGAAGCCGAACTCACAAAATCAACCACTAGAGACATAATGAAATAATAGTGGAAGAAACTGGAAAACATTTCTCCGAGAAGCTGAACTCCTGAATCAGTCAATGAGCACACACAGTGCGTATGAAGCCAACGCCATTGGAGGTAATATTGGCGATCGTAAGGAAGTGCTGAATTGAACGAGGGAACCCCCCCCCCCCCTCCCCCCCACCCAGAAACATAATGAGTAGCACCTCTGCCTTCCATTTCGGAGAACACAGGTTCGATTTCCGGTGGCTACTCAGATTTTTTTTCTGCTGTAGGAAGTCCTAAAAGGGATACACGTAACCTCGTGAGGCCAAATAACGAAATGCTTCAATTAAAGAACAGCGGTGTCATCGTATTCATCTAATTTCAGTAACGGCTGGAGGGACTGTTGACATGCTGATCACATCACCCAGGGTCATAGAGAATTCGTCGTACTGCCTTGTAGGTTGAAGTCGGAAAGTTACAAAAAGGCCTGGCGTTTAATCCCTGAGTGGTGTTCACGTTTACTGGAACGAACAAAACATCCAATTGGTTTTCTTAACGTAAATGTTGTCAGTAACTTTCAAATAATCCGCAGTATTAAGTTAATCTAAAATGTTCGTTGTCATTTCTGATCACAATTTGTTATAGATTTCAGTTTCGACTGATAATATCTCTTACTTATCACAAAAATTTATTGTGTATTATGTCCCTAGAATAAGCAACAGTAGCGGATCGCTTCTTCTTTGCAAAGTCTGTAGTTAGTGCAATTGCAGTCGGCTACAAAAATAAGATAAATACCTTGTTACGCATAAACTTAGGTCGTTGCTCAGGCCTGAGAAATTGCCTTTTGAGGAAAATGCTTTTCCCAGATAAACTAAGGTCCACTAATTCTAATCCCAGTCCAACGCCCAGTTTCAGAGTGTCAGGAACATTTTTCAACAGCCCACAGTGAGCTATGTAGAGGAAGATTCACTGTAGTGTCCTCGTTAATATCTGGCGTTACAAGTTTGCATACCGTGGAGTCTGGATGGCGCGAAAGTTAAATATCGATAGTTTTCAGACTCATAATTCATCATCCAACAAGCCTGCGGCGGTTACAGAACTCGTTCATAGCGTGATGAATTAATTGGAGCTTCCGCAGGTATTAAAAATAATTAATATTCGTATTACTGTTAATTGACGTGGCTGACTGATGGGGTATGCTCAGCTGTATTGTATGTAATCCTATTGTCCGATTTATAACCTGTATTAAACCCTAACGTAGTATTTCATTCACTGATTTATAATTTCTGATTAATTTCATTGCTAGAAGGAAGCTTAAATATAACGAACCACATTAAGCAGGCGCATGCTACACTACAACTGAAAATTTTCCTTTCGTAGTGAGTTTAGTTTTCTATTTATGCGTGTAGCATTATGTTTGCAAGTTCTTCAAATGCCGTGAAATATGATCGCATTGTTTCGGGTGATATTATGATATGCAGCGCCTTTGAACTGGTTTATATCATTAAAATTGTCAATCGGGCTGACGCACATAAAACAAAACGTTCAGATGTGTGTGAAATCTTATGGGACTTAACTGCTAAAGTCATCAGTACCTAAACTTACACACTACCTAACAAATTATCCTAAGGACAAACACACGCACACACACACACACACACACACACACATGGCCGAAGGAGGACTCGAACCTCCACCGAAAACAGCCGACAATCCATGATTTCGGCTCCTGAGACCGCTCGGCTAATCCCGCCCGGCGACGGACATACACTCCTGGAAATTGAAATAAGAACACCGTGAATTCATTGTCCCAGGAAGGGGAAACTTTATTGACACATTCCTGGGGTCAGATACATCACATGATCACACTGACCGAACAACAGGCACATAGACACAGGCAACAGAGCATGCACAATGTCAGCACTAGTACAGTGCATATCCACCTTTCGCAGCAATGCAGGCTGCTATTCTCCCATGGAGACGATCGTAGAGATGCTGGATGTAGTCCTGTGGAACGGCTTGCCATGCCATTTCCACATGGCGCCTCAGTTGGACCAGCGTTCGTGCTGGACGTGCAGACCGCGTGAGACGACGCTTCATACAGTCCCAAACATAGTCAATCGGGGACGGATCCGGAGATCTTGCTGGCCAGGGTAGTTGACTTACACCTTCTAGACCACGTTGTTTGGCACGGGATACATGCGGACGTGCATTGTCCTGTTGGAACAGCAAGTTCCCTTGCCGGTCTAGGAATGGTAGGACGATGGGTTCGATGACGGTTTGGATGTACCGTGCACTATTCAGTGTCCCCTCGACGATCACCAGAGGTGTACGGCCAGTGTAGGAGATCGCTCCCCACACCATGATGCCGGGTGTTGGCCCTGTGTGCCTCGGTCGTATGCAGTCCTGATTGTGGCGCTCACCTGCACGGCGCCAAACACGCATACGACCATCATTGGCACCAAGGCAGAAGCGACTCTCATCGCTGAAGACGACACGTCTCCATTCGTCCCTCCCTTCACACCTGTCGCGACACCACTGGAGGCGGGCTGCACGATGTTGGTGCGTGAGCGGAAGACGGCCTAACGGTGTGCGGGACCGTAGCCCAGCTTCATGGAGACGGTTGCGAATGGTCCTCACCGATACCCCAGGAGCAACAGTGTCCCTAATTTGTTGGGAAGTGGCGGTGCGGTCCCCTATGAACTGCGTAGGATCCTACGTTCTTGGCGTGCATCCGTGCGTCGCTGCGGTCCGGTCCCAGGTCGACGGGCACGTGCACCTTCCGCCGACCACTGGCGACAACATCGATGTACTGTGGAGACCTCACGCCCCACGTGTTGAGCAATTCGGCGGTACGTCCACCCGGCCTCCCGCATGCCCACTATATGCCCTCGCTCAAAGTCCGTCAACTGCACATACGGTTCACGTCCACGCTGTCGCGGCATGCTCCCAGTGTTAAAGACTGCGATGGAGCTCCGTATGCCACGGCAAACTTGCTGACACTGACGGCGGCGGTGGACAAATGCTGCGCAGCTAGCGCCATTCGACGGCCAACACCGCGGTTCCTGGTGTGTCCGCTGTGCCGTGCGTGTGGTCATTGCTTGTACAGCCCTCTCGCAGTGTCCGGAGCAAGTATGGTGTGTCTGGCACACCGGTGTCAATGTGTTCTTTTTTCCATTTCCAGGAGTGTCCAACATGGAGGCACCAACAGCCCCGCCCAGCCGCCGCCGCCGGCGCGCCACAGCCCAAGGAGTCGGCGCCCGCCCTGCAATGCCCTCTGTCGTTGCACATTCCACCCGCTTTTTATCCTCTCCATGTCTGACTCACTACCCTAAATGACGCTGCAGTCGACGTGCTTATTACTATCGCTTTTGGAAGAACCAAGGCGCAGTATTTCACCGACAAAGAGCAGACGGACATGACACCAGAAGCACCTGATGATGGCGGAAAGGTTATTCGCCGAAATATCGTGAGAGTTGAACGATCGCATTCGGCTGGACACGTGAGAGCCCTGGAAACCATACATACTCGGGGAAAGTCTCTGATCACATACTTCCAACAACTGATTGAACGTGTGCCTTCGAGAGTGGAAGCTTTCATCAAGGCTAAGTGTGGACCAACACCTTACTGAATTCCAGCATAACCGATGGAGGGCGCCACCAACTTGTAAGTCATTTTCAGCCTGGTGTCCGGATACTTTTGATCACATAGTGTATATTAATTTTTCTATGTGAATCATACTGAATAATTTGTTGTAATAACAGTTATGTTTGCGATGGTTCAATATGTGTGTTACCAACACTAATGTTTCTTTCCTGGTAAATCTACATCTACATTTATAAACTACGTTACGGTGAGAGACGGGGTGCTTGTGGCAGCACTCGCGTTTTGACATCTACATCTGCAAAACACCCCGCAAGCCATCTGACGGTGTGTGGTGGATGGTACTTCTGGTACCACTAACTAATCCACCCTTTCGTGTTGCATTCGCGAATATTGTGCTGGGAGAATGACTATCGTTAAGACGTTAGCTCTAATTACGGGAATTTTCTCGTCCTGGTAACTTGTCAAGATGTGTATCGAAAGAAGTGATATATGGTCCTACACCTCCCGGAAAGTATTCAGTAGAAATTTCAATAAAAACATTGGCATGATGCAGAACGCCTCTCTTGCAACAACTGTCACTGGAGCTTGTTGAGCATTTCCGTGACGCTGTCGAGTGGACTAAATGATCCCGTGACGAAGTGTGCGACTATTAGTTGAATCTTCTCCACCTTTTCTAGCAATCATACCTAGTCATGGTCACAGACATATGACCAACAGTGAAGAATCGATCAGTTATGTCTCTTGTAACCCACTCCTCTCTTGGATGACTTACATTTCGTTAAGATTCTGCTGCTTACGCAGCAAAATAACTTTATCACAGACAGAGGAAAGAGGACATAAAAAGCAGACTAGCCTGAGTAAAAAGAGCATTCATGACCGTGAGAAGTCGGCTAGTTTCAATCATTGGGCTTAATTTGAGCACAACATTGTACGGTAATGAAACATGGTCTGTGGGGAAACCGCAAAAGAAGGCAATCGTAGCATTTGTTATGTGGTAGTACAGAAGAATGTTGAAAACAAGACCGACTGATAAGATAAGGAATGAGGAAGCTCTGCACAGAATCGGTGAGGAGAGGAATGTGTGGAAAACTAGGAAACTCTGACAAGGAGAAGGGACAGGATTACTCGATGTATGTTAAGACATAACGAATAACTTCCATGATAATAGAAGGAGCTGAAGAGCGTAGAAACTGTAGAATAAGACAGAGATTGTTATATATCTAGCAAGTAATTGAGGCAGTAGGTTGCAACTGCTACTCTTAGATGAAAAGTTTGGTACAAGAGAGGACTTGTGGCCTGCTTTTTCAAATTAATCATAAGAATCGTCATCCACACAATTCCGAAGACGGAAAAAGCTGACAAGTGCGGGAATTATGGCACAATCAGCTTACAGCTCATGCATCCAAATTGCTTACAAGAATAATGTACAGAAGAATGGGAAAGAAAATGAGGATGCGCTAGATGATCAGTTTGGCTATAGAAAAAGTAAAGGCACGAGAGAGGAAATTCTGACGTTACGGTTAATAATTGAAGCAAGACTAAAGAAAAATCAACTGTTGATGACTGGTAAGATTTTGCCTGGTTGGACGAGTCTCGTTTCAAATTGTATCGAGTGGATGGACGAGTACGAGTATGGAGACATCACGAATCCATGGATGCTGCATATCAGCAGAGGACTGTTCATGTTGGTAGAGGCTCTCTAATAGTGTGGGGACGTGTGCAGTTGGAGCGATATGGGACCCCTGATACGGCTAGATATAACAGGTGAAACATACGTAAGCATCCTGTCTGACCACCTGCATCCATTGATGTCCATTGCGCATTCCGGCAGGACATGCGACACCCCAAATGTCCATAATAACTACAGAGTGGCTCCAGGCACACTCTTCTGAGTGTAAACGCTTCCGCTGGCAACCAAACTCCCCAGACATGGACACTATAGGGCATACCTGGGATACCTTGCATCGTACTGTTGAGGAGGGATCTCCACCGTCTCGTATTCATGGCTGTATCCCAAATGTGGATTGTTTTGGGTTGTACTAACCAGCCTGGAGCCTAGCCATCTCAATGCATTAATTGAAATCTCTAAGAATAAAATAATTCTGTACAAAGTAGTTACTGTAAAAATTAAATTTCATGCATAATATTTTGACGCTAAATCCTTAGGCCGGTACATAAAACGGGACACTAATATTACGCTCTAACAGAAAGGAAAAATGACATAAATCGAACCAAAACAGTGGAGAGATCTGGATTTATCGACAAATATTTTGAGTCGTCTGGGATTGATCACTATAAACATGTAGAACAAAATCGCTTGCTTCGACTTCCATTATTGAAGTCCACGTTCACCTCCCAGCAGTTTCACCAAAACAAAGCCGAGGCGTAAATAGAGGTAAATGATGTTTAAGTAGAAGTAAATGGTGTTCTCCTGTCTGGGTCTGCCTTAATTCTTGAACGCAAAAGCATCAGCAACGAGTAAACTTTCATGAACAGCCAGTTTTATGGGATTACAAGCGGAAACTGTAGAAAGGTTCTATTTGGGCAATAGGTGCGTTTTGATGTCTTCAAATCGTATATAGTGACAGATGTATATGGGCCAATCAAAAAGATTGCATTTCATGGCATTGTTGTTGTTGTGGTCTTCAGTCCTGAGACTGGTTTGATGCAGGTCTCCATGCTACTCTATCCTGTGCAAGCTTCTTCATCTTCCAGTACCTACTGCAACCTACATCCTTTTGAATCTGCTTAGTGTATTCATCTCTTGGTCTCCCTCTACGATTTTTACCCTCCACGCTGCCTCCAATACTAAATTGGTGATTCTTTGATGCCTCAGAACATGTCCTACCAACGGATCCCTTCTTCTGGTCAAGTTGTGCCACAAACTTCTCTTCTCCCCAATCCTATTCAATACTTCCTCATTAGTTTTGTGATCTACCCATCTAATCTTCAGCATTCTTCTGTAGCACCACATTTCGAAAGCTTCTATTCTCTTTTTGTCCAAACTATTTATCGTCCATGTTTCACTTCCATATATGGCTACACTCCACACAAACACTTTCAGAAATAATTTCCGGACACTTAAATCTGTACTCGATGTTAACAAATTTCTCTTCTTCAGAAACGGTTTCCTTGCCATTGCCAGTCTACATTTTATATCCTCTCTACTTCGACCATCATCAGGTATTTTGCTCCCCAAATAGCAAAACTCCTTTACTACTTTAAGTGTCTCATTTCCTAATCTAATTCCCTCAGCATCACCCGACTTATTTCGACTACATTCCATTATCCTCGTTTTGCTTTTGTTGATGTTCATCGTATATACTCCTCTCAAGACACTGTCCATTCCATTCAACTGCTCTTCCAAGTCCCTTGCTGTCTCTGACAGAATTACAATGTCATCGGCGAACCTCAAAGTTTTTATTTCTTCTCCATGGATTTTAATACCTACGAATTTTTCTTTTGTTTCCTTTACTGCTTGCTCAATATACAGATTGAATAACATCGGGGAGAGGCTACAACCCTGTCTCACTCCCTGCCCAACCACTGCTTCCCTTTCATGCACCTCGACTCTTATAACTGTCATCTGCTTTCTGTACAAATTGTAAATAGCCTTTCCCTCCCTTTATTTTACCCCTGCCACCTTTAGAATTTGAAAGAGAGTATTCCAGTCAACATTGACAAAAGCTTTCTCTAAGTCTACAAATGCTAGAAACGTAGGTTTGCCTTTTCTTAATCTTTCTTTTAAGATAAGTCTAAGGTCAGTATTGCCTCACGTGTTCCAGTATTTCTACGGAATCCAAACTGATCTTCTCCGAGGTCGGTTTCTACTAGTTTTTCCATTCGTCTGTAAAGAATTCGTGGTAGTATTTTGCAGCTGTGGCTTATTAAACTGATTGTTCGGTAATTTTCACATCTGTCAGCAACTGCTTTAGTTGGGAATGGAATTATTATATTCTTCTTGAAGTCTGAGGGTATTTCGCCTGTCTCATACATCTAGCTCACCAGCTGGTAGAGTTTTGTCAGGACTAGCTCTCCCAAGGCCGTCAGTAGTTCCAATGGAATGTTGTCCACTCAGGGGGCCTTGTTTCGACTCAGGACTTCCATTGCTCTGTCAAACCCTTCACGCAGTATCGTATCTCCCATTTTATCTTCTTCTACATCCTCTTCTATTTCCATAATATTGTCCTTGTATGAACCACCTATATACTCCTTCCATCTTTCTGCTTTTCCTTCTTTGCTTAGAACTGGGTTTCCATCTGAGCTCTTGATATTCATACAAGTGGTTCTCTTATCTCCAAAGGTCTCTTTAACTTTCCTGTAGGCAGTATCTATCTTACCCCTAGTGAGATAAGCCTCTACATCCTTACATTTGTCCTATAGCCATCCCTGCTTAGCCATTTTGCACTTCCTGTCGATCTCATTTTTGAAATGTTTGTATTGCTTTTTGCCTGCTTCATTTACTGCATTTTTATATTTTCTCCTTTCATCAATTAATTTCAATATTTCTTCTGTTACCCAAGGATTTCTACTAGCCCTCGTCTTTTTACCTACTTGATCCTCTGCTGCCTTCACTACTTCATCCCTCAAAGCTACCCATTCTTCTACTACTATATTTCTTTCCCCCATTCCTGACATTTGTACCCTTATGCTCTCCCTGAAACTCTGTACAACCTAAGGTTCTTTCAGTTTATCCAGGTCCCATCTCCTTAAATTCCCACCTTTTTGCAGTTTCTTTAGATTTAATCTACAGGTCATAACTAATACATTGTGGTCAGAGTCCATATCTGCCCCTGGGAATGTCTTACAATTTAAAACCTGGTTCCTAAATCTCTGTCTTACCATTACATAATCTGTCTGATACCTTTTAGTATCTCCAAGGTTCTTCCACGTATACAACCTTCTTTCCTGATTCTTAAACCAAGTGTTAGCTATGACTAAGTTGTGCTCTGTGCAAAATTCTACCAGACGGCTTCCTCTTTCATTTCTTAGCCCCAATCCATATCCACCTACTACGTTTCCTTCTCTCCCTTTTCTTACACTCGAATTCAAGTCACCCATGACTATTAAATTTTCATCTCCTTTCACTATCTGAATAATTTCTTTTATTTCATCATACATTTCTACAATTTCTTCGTCATGAGCAGAGCTAGTTGGCATATAAACTTGTACTACTGTAGTAGGTGTTGGCTTCGTATCTGTCTTGGCCACAATAATGCGTTCACTATGCTGTTTGTAGTAGCTTACTCGCATTGCTATTTTCCTATTCATGATTAAACCTTGAAACGTCCCCATATAAAAATTATACATGACTGTGCTTAAACTGACACACAAAATTTTTTGCGCAACGCAATCTGACTTTCAATAATTCCTACAAAAGCATAGCCCTGACTAACATTAACCTATACCTTTCACAAATCACTTACCTCACAACAATCTTCGTTACTCAAACTACTGCAGTACAGCGAGCGCCACAACTGCCAGCTAAATAAAAGATTCAAACTACGGAAGGCACTAACTTCTGATAGGCATAGTTAGCGAGTGGAAGATTTTAATAGAGAACAAACAATGTATTTACCGTAATACTCATAATATATATAGCAGTTCATGACATACAGTCTTACAAATTTCAAAACTCCGCCATCTCTCTCCCCACATCCACCACTGCTGGCAGCTCACTTCCAACTGCGCAACGCTACGCGCTGTTAGCATCCAGCTGCCACTGCCCAACACTACAATGGCAGACAACAATGCAAACCAGCCACAGACTGCACACGGCACAGCCAGTGATTTTCATACAGAGCGCTACGTGGCGGCGGCGTTACCAATAACAAAACCTAAACATCCTACTTACATAGCCCCCATGCTCCCCACACAAAAAATTTACAAATTGTTTTGGGCAGTGGCCAATACAGGTTTGAAAATTTTTTTCATAATTACATTAACAAAGAAATGAAATGCACACACTTATCGACACAATGTTGGTCAAAATCTAAAATTTCCTCACAGTCCGTAAAGACAGTCCTGATCATTCATCAAAGTAAAATTGCAGTGTGTTTCTCAAAGTCTGATTAGTAAAAGAAAATGCAAACACAAGTAGTGGATTTCCATGCAGTCTTGAAGAAGTAGTGTTGTCCTTCCAACGGAAAGACAGTGCTGACTCGTGACATGCAGACAGGTAATGGGCCACAACAGAGCAAACCCACAGCAGAGTCAGTCGAAGTTTTAAAGAATATTGGTAGGTAGGTCGCCACAGAGTAGACCCATTGTAGTCCTGGTATAGTTAGGGTATTGGTGGGCCACCAGAGGTGCAGACCCACTGCATGGTATTGGTGAGTCATCAAAGGTGTAGACCCACTGTAGTCCTTGTAGAGATGGCCAGCAGCCATCTGTTTGACTGTGCAGGCGCACAATCACCAATGAAGGGTCTTGCGGATAATATAGCAAGTCCATAACCCACGACTTGTCCACTCACAAAGTTTTTGGAATTGTCCCTAGAACCAGTCTGCTGTTAACCAGTCAATTGTTGAATTATCAACACACTTGCAAACACTATCAGTCCCTACTTCTCACATATTGTCCATATACTATGACCAACAGACATGTGTGCAATGAAATGTAACTTACAAGTTACTTAATTTGATAAACAGGTGTCAATTACAATTTTATAACATGAGAATACAATAACAAAGGTACAAAATACATCTTTAAAGAACATAACAATACAGATAACATTTGCAGTAATACAGGCTTTACAAAAGATGCGAAATAGCAAATACATCAGTGTTAAAAAAATTTATGACATAAGTACATACATAAAAGATCACAATAACTTTTTAAACATCAACTTCACACCTGAGCATTAGGACAAAACAGAATAAATAATGTGTAAACATCTTGACAAATGAAATAACATGTTATTAATGCAAATTATATTTGAGGATAACAGTATTCCTCATCATAGTGAATGTAGCTTAGTATTAGAAAAATTCTGCAACATAAGTCTTATCAGATAAACCTATAAAGACTGGTAGAACATAAATACACAAGGGTACACAAACACATAGTGGGATAACAGAAGGAAAGGACAGGGTTTGTTTTCAGTGTAACATTTGGTATTGCAGTCCAACTCAAAACTTCATTCTGTAGATCTTTCGTCATATCTCAACATTTGTTTCCACCAAAAATATCCTATCCAAGCATGCTTCCGGTATTTTGTTCACATCCTCTTTCAAAAATAGTTTTTATCCACTGTACACTACTTTTATTTTGGCCAAATCATTTCTTATAGCTTCTCAATGCATTTCTTCCAATTCATCACAACTCGTTCTCTTTTATAACCTACCCCATCTTAAGCTAACTTAAAGCTACTGAGCTCAGATGCTAAAGTAAGGGACGAGGCAATGCTGCAGCACAAAACAATTAATACAAAAAGCAATAACAAAGAAAAATAGAAATTGGCAAAGCAAGCAGCAGTAAATGTAATAACTTATATCTAAACATGACAAACCCACAAGCAGAAAAAAATTCTTGCTAAAGACAACAATGCAGGTAAGGGAAATGTATATCCACATCTTAATGTCTATGAAATTAAAGTGGCGCACTACAAAAACTAATTCTAAAAAAAAATTACCAAGTACTGGAAAAGAAAATTATATATGCAGTTACTGTTACTAGTCCCTTGTTATTGTTCTTTCCTATCCAAGTGCTCCTTTTTTTGAAGAATGTGGATCAGAAAATTATTATTTAACATATCTGTTGACAGAAAGTTTTCACATTAACAAATGTATTTAATTTTATTTTATAAAACCAATGCGGTAACACAGCTGGAAAACAAGTATCAAATGAAACAAGCAACTATGAAAGGCAAAGCATAAAAATATCATTCAATAGTGATGTGACATTTTATAAGTTAGTACAAATTCTCTCAAATCTCGTAGAAAGACGCTTGTTATTATCAGGCGTGCAGATGTAAGAAAGTATCTTTTCCAAGTAATGAGCGTGTCGTTTTTGCGATGCTTTCTACAAAGGAATGTCAATAGCGAGGATAATTGCCTCTTTATTTTTTTCTCCACCTGTGCCTCTGAAAGGCACACACTAATGGCTTGTTTCCAGGTGGGTGCCCACGACGCATTACGTGCAGGTGGTCACTTAACTTTCTTACCGAAATATTTACGACACCAGTTTCCGCAACAGTGGCAGTCTCATATAAAAAATTTCACAGGTCAAGAATTTGCGTTACACATCTGTAGAAACAAAATTCTATTAATATAACAGTGTCCAAAAAGTTTTCGTCGGCATTGTTATACATTCAAGCATTTACATACATTTCATAACTCTTAAAGTACGATTCTTGGTTTCCAACAACCTTTTTCACAAACCAGAGTCCCTAACCACTATTCATTATTCCTTACTTTATTACACATATACATATTTGTCGACACGTCTTCAATATTTCATCATAACAGATATGTAGCATAACCCAATAACTCATATACCATCAGCTTATTGATCATAAACATACCGCAACAGCATAATACACATAGTCATCGTAATAATAACATCATATCACCTCAGTCAACTCTCAAAATCGTCGTAGCTTCCTCCAAAAATTTCTAAACCTAAAAAAATTCTCTGCTCATGTCAAAAGTGTCATCTACCTCAAACGTATTTTAAAAATCATAATCCCATACCAAATACATCATTCAAAGCTCTCATAGTATCACAATGGTTCCGAAAAGAAATATGAACATTTCACAAAGTACAGACAAAATACAGTTTCATAAATATGAAATTATCAAACTGTGTAATTGCGTAAACGTGGGTCACTGATGTAGTAAAAAAAAAGTTTGTTTCTGTTAAACGATCAGATAGCTGTGTAATTTATGTGTTAGAGAAATGTGGTACCGTTGTGTAAACTTGTATAAGCAAATACCATATTAGCTAAGGCTCCTTGTGCTTGCCAAACACATGATACACAAAGTAAGAGTGTACCCCCCTGAGGATTAATGTAATTATACCCTCAGGTGTTACAGATTACTGGAATGGAGTGATATGTATCACAGTAAACTTTCTTTGTAATTCAAAAATCTTGAAAAATAAATGGTTCAAGTACAAAATTTATCGCTCAAATGTGTGTCCTGTAGCGCTAAATATGCGTCTTCCTGTAAGATAATTCTGTGGAAGTGTCGTAGTTATCGTCCTCCGAAAGCTAAGTTCTGCAGGAAGTCAATGTACTTACCTCATGTTAAACAAAAGTGAAATGCTTTGCGTATAAATAACTTAGTTATTACGTTTATTGCAGTGATGAAGAAAGTACTGTGCTGCAACTTATTGTTGTGCTACGGAAAAGGCTGTCTCATTGTAGCTATACCACAAAAGTTACTACTAGAACATGTTTTCCTTTCGAGAAGAATTCAGGAATATTGTGCAGATATAAAACAGATACAGCGCAAAATCAATAATATAAATTGTGTCACTCATTAGTAGCGTCGTGATATAACCGTGTAGCTGTCAAATAAACTAACCACTGTGTCATTTAGTATCTCTCAGAAAGTACTTTAAATCCAGAATGTATTTTCAAGTAAACCAAAATGTTGCATTAAAATCTCATTAGCAGTACCGGCACATGTCCTAAGTATGTGAGCCTTATAGTGGTTACCTAATCATGCAACTAACAAGCAAGACTGTACACACAGAATAACTCTTTGTCGTCTGTTCACTATAACAATGCACTCGTAAATATTGATTAAATATGTTCCCTAGGTTCTAGACTGGATAGTTAACTTCAGAACATTGTTGCATGTTAACAGTTTCTCAGTGTGACAAATTGTACTAGTAGCGTGAAGAGAAAAATCTTATGGCAAAGAGTAAGTTAAAAAGCGGATTATCTCTCAATAAACGGTTTTAATGTGAAATGTGGTGCAATCCTTTACTTTTCGAGTACTCAGAGTTTCAGCTTGAACGCAATTATCATGCAGTACACGTAGGAAAAGAATGCAGGAATTATTCTCAAGGTTAGCGTATATGTTATTTTTCTCTAGGCAGCCGGCGCACGCGGCTGCCTGCGGTTTGAGTCATTGTCTGCTATCTCTTTGTTGGCGTGCGTCGTTATTGGGATTAGGAGACCTAACTTCTACAAATTCACCTTGCCGAGAGTGCCCAGCTCTCTTTGAATCCCGCCAGTTCTGATGAAATTCCGGTCTGTCCTTATGATTATATCGTCTGTCGTCATGTCGGTAGTTCCTGTAGTTTCTTTCTTGTCGGTTAAGTGGGGGAGAATTTCTCCCTGAATTATCACCGCGCGGTGGCCCCTTGCGTCTGAAATTATTCTGTCTCCCGTGATAATAATAGTTCTGCTTGCCATATTGTCTGTTTCTATGATTGTCTGTGTAATATTCATTTCAACGGAAATGCGATCTTTCTATGTAACTATTACTCTGCCAGTGGTTGTCATATGGGTGGTGTCTGTTTCTGTCACGATTTGTGTTGTGAGAATAACCTTGTCGTGTCCAGTTATTGTTTCTTTCATCGCGGAATTGCGACGTATGTGACCTGTAGTGATTGTTTTCCTGTTTTCGCATCCCGCGACTGTCTGTGTCAATTTCTAATTCTTGTAAGAGTCCCTGAAAAGCTTCAATGTCGTCTTTGCAACGCCCTGCCAAAATAATATTCCTTAAATGTTCAGGCAATTTGATTAAGCAAATGCGGATGAGTTCTGAGGGGCTGTATGGGTTTGAAAGATACTGATTCTTATGTAACATGTCTTCAAAATATTTCACAAGACTGGAAAATTCAGATTGTTCTAAATGTTTCATCATTATGATGCCATGTTTTACTCGGTCTTGTGTGGCTTGAGACCAATATGCTGAGAGGAAGGCACGGTAAAATTCTCCTTCATTGTGGCAATCGTGAAAGACCGATCGCATTCTTACAGCTGGTTCATTGTCTAAGTAGCCACACATATATTCTAATATGTGCTCTAATGACCAGTTGGGGGGGAAACAATGAGAGAATTGATGAAGCCACGCTTGTGGATGAATGTCGTTGCCAGAATTCTTAAATGTTTTGAATTTGCGTGTAGTAACGAACAGCTTATAGTCAAAATCATCGTGTCGGCGGGTAGCATATCGGTCATTTTTACGTCGTGTCGGCGGTTCCATCTCAAAATTCAGTGCACCTTGCCAATTTCTTTCATAATTTCCGAAATGCCCTGTGTTATTATTTTGTTGCTTTTCCGTATTTCTAAGTTCCTCTTCCCGTTTTGGAGCGCGAGTGTCCTCTGCAATACGTAATTCTTGTATTACCTGTGTCAGCTGATCTTGCACTTCCCGGATTTCTCTTTGGTGTTGTGTATTAATTTGATTCTGATTTTGTTTGAATTTCCTAATTTGTTTGCACTCTTCTGTATCATTCAGATCATCATCTACCTTTGTAGATAAGTTCTGATCTGAAAGTTCGGCTACTTTCTCCGATAGTTAACACATTTCCTCAATGTGTTTTTCTGACCCAAGTTTCAGAGTGTCCATTTGTGTTGAAATCGAGTCTACTGTGTCCTTTAAGTTTTCCTGAGTTCTTGCAAGTTGCGCAACCGAATCGGTGGATGCAACTGAGTCCATTTTAGCTTGCAAGGTGTCGTGATTTTCCCGAACAATAGTTTGCAGTTCTTTTATGGCTGCTTCATGATTCTGTAATGCATTTTCATGCCGCGAAAAAATAGGTTGATAATGCTCACAAATTTGTGTTTTTACCTCATTAAAGATTTTTTGGCACCTAGATTCAATGTTATGTAACTCAGTAGTTAAATCTTCACGTGTTTGTTCAAGTGTGGTGTCTAACTTTTGAAGCTTTTGCTGTGTTTGTCTCTGCTGTTGTTCCATTGTGTCCAACTTTTCAAGATTTTGTCCCATTTGTTTCTGATTTTGTTCAAGCGTTGTGTCTAACTTTTGTAGCCTTTGTCCCATTTGTTGCATTAACTGTAATAACAGTGCACTGGTGTCTGAAACATGTTCCTCAGTGCTTTTCGGCAGTGCATTTGAACCGGCAGTATTCGCATTTTGAAAAGCAGAAATGTGTCTTGATTTATTTGAGAAAATGGTGAGGACGCAAAATCTGAATCTACAGTATTTCCAAGATTGTGTCCTGTCATTTCGGAATCCTGAGGCGAGCTGTTACCGACCGATCGATCGATAATGATTCCCTGTTCACTAATTGCTTCACTGCCTACACCATTATTTGCATCCCGTTCCATTTCCCTGTCCACTATTACCAAATTACTACTTTCAACATAAGGGAATTCATTACATGGTGGCGCTAACACACTGCTTTCGTCTTCACTGTCATTTCTCAGTTTACTTTGGAGCCTAGTATTACGTTTATCACACGCCATTATTGTCACAATATTTCACATGACAACACAATTTGAAGAACAAAAATAAGAGAACACATTAACATAGCACCTAAAATAATATCTAGTTAATTGCAAGCACAGCTGCGAAATACTTGGTGCAAATCTACATGCATGCCACAACTGTTTTACTGTACAACAATGAAAAACTACATCTACAGAGGAAATTCTCTTTGCAATTATGCGCTAGCAATAAACAAAGGTTACACTACCTACACAAACTACGAGAAAGAATCAGAAGATTCCAGTGAGGTATCCTGGCAGGGTCGCCATATGAAACGTCCCCTTAGAAAGATTCAAACTAAGGAAGGCACTAACTACTGACAGACATAGTTAGCGAATGAAAGATTTTAATAGAGAACAAACAATGTATTTACCTTAATAGTCATAATATACATAGCAGTTCATGACATACAGTCTAACAAATTTCAAAACTCCGCCATCTCTCTCCCCACATCCACCACTGCTGGCAGCTCACCTCCAACTGTGCAACGCTATGCGCTGTTAGCATCCAGCACCACTGCCCAACACTGCAATGGCACACAACAATGCAAACCAGCCACAGACGGCACACGGCACAGCCAGTGATTTTCATACAGAGCGCTACCTGGCGGCGGCGTTACCAATAAAAAAACCTAAACATCCTACTTACAACCTACTCCTGCATTACCCCTATTTGATTTTGTGTTTATAACCCTGTAGTCACCTGACCAGAAGTCTTGTTCCTCCTGCCACCGAACTTCACTAATTCCCACCATATCTAACTTTAACCTGTCCATTTCCCTTTTTAAATTATCTAACCTACCTGCCCGGTTAAGGGATCTGACATTCCAAGCTCCGATCCGTGGAATGCCGGTTTTCTTTCTCCTGATGACGATATCCTCTTGAGTAGTCCCCGCCAGGAGATCCGAATGGGGGACTATTTTACCTCCGGAATATTTTACCCAAGAGGACGCCATCATCATTTCATCATACAGTAAAGCTGCATGCCCTCGGGAAAAATTACGGCTGTAGTTTTCCCTTGCTTTCAGCCGTTCGCAGTACCAGCACAGCAAGGCCGTTTTGGTTATTGTTACAAGGCCAGATCAGTCAGTCATCCAGACTGTTGCCCTTGCAACTACTGAAAAGGCTGCTGCCCCTCTTCAGGAACCACGCGTTTGTCTGGCCTCTCAACAGGTACCCCTCCATTGTGGTTGTACCTACGGTACGGCTAACTATATCGCTGAGGCACGCAAGCCTCCCCACCAACGGCAAGGTCCTTGGTTCATTGAGGGGGGTTCATGGGATTGCTGCAGCTTATATGCAACGTAGCACGATCCGATGCGAGAATATAAGCTGTGACATGTACGAGGGCGAGTCAAATGAAAACCTTAAATATTTTTTAAAATATTATTTATTGTGCAGAAGTGGTATGAAGCGGTATCACTTTTCAACGCAATTTCCCCCACGCTCAATGCAAGTCCTCCAGCGCTTCAAAGTGCATAAATTCCTTTAGAAAAAAATTCTTTCGGTAGTCCTCGCAACCACTCGTGCACCGTGTGGTGCGCCTCTTTATCAGAACGGAACTTCTTTCCTCCCATTTCGTCTTTGAGTGGTCCAAACATATGGAAATCACTTGGGGCAAGGTCTGGTGAGTATGGTGGCTGAGGAAGAACCTCGAAATGCAGGTTGGTCGAAGTGTAACGAGGTTTCATCCCCAGTAACAATTCTGACAAGGAAGCCGTCACCTTCTCGTTCAAAGCGCCGAAGAAGTTCTTCACCAGCATCAACACGTCTTTCTCTCATTTCAGGAGTCAGCTGCCGTGACACCCATCTTGCAGACACTTTGTGAAAGTGGAGCACATCATGCACAGTGTGATGTGCTGACCCATGACTAATCTGTAAACATGCTGCAATGTCATTCAGTGTCACTCAGTGGTTTTCCTTCACTATGGCTTCAACTGTTGAATTGTTCTGTGGAGTCACGATTCGTTGTGCCTGACCTGGACGAGGAGCATCTTCCACTGAAGTCACACCATTTGCGAACATCCTACTCCATACCTAGACTTGCTGCTGTAACAAACATGCATCACTGACTGAACCTTCATTCGTCCATGAATTTCAATAGGTTTCAAACCTTCACTACGCAAAAACCGAATAACAGACCGTTGTCCTTCCATGGTGCAAGTCGCAAGTGGGGCGGCCATCTTTATACTGATACTGTGACGGTATGCGTGTATCTGCACGCTTACCAACTTACAGGATAACGGCGCGAAATTTCGATTTGTTGTTACAAATTTAAGGTTTTCATTTGACTCACACTCGTAGGAAAGGGATTGAGGTCTCCTTTGCGTCTGTCCAACGGACTTGCGGTAAGACTGGAAACGTGAACTATGGCGACGTTATTACCAAACGTGTACAAACAGGTCGAACGTGCTACTATTCTTTTCATCGCTGCTGAAGGACAAACGCCGGTAGACATCCATAGTAGAGTAGGGAACCACGTCTTTTTGTCGAAAACCACCATTTTGGAAATCTGGTACTGCTGCTTTATGATGACGCACGTATGCGTACCGCAAACGTCGTAGCGCAAAAATTGCTGCAACGCAAGTGGGATACGCTCCAGCAACCGCCCTACAGTCCCGTTATCTTCCCATGCGACTATAAGGCCTTGGGTTCCTTAAAAAACGCCATGGAGGTTCCAGAATTCCTGTTGGATGAGGGTGTGCAGCAGACAGTTACAGACTACTTCACACAGCAGGACACGGAGTTTTAAGAAACTGGTGCCTTCATCCCGGTGCGTCGGTGTGTTTATTACCCCAACGCTCAAGGCGATTTTGCCTTATTGGCCTACCGATTCTGGAGTGTGCGACGTACGGAAAGAAGTCTTTTAATCACACCTAACATTTTTATTTTTATGAACAGGATTTGTGTCTGAGTTTCGTAAGTAATAGTAAAACCCCCTGTGTTAAAACGTTTCGTGTTATGAACATGAAAATGCACATCGTGTGAGTCGAAATAAAAACGTAATACAGTTTAAGTATTGTGCCAACGTCAGTGCGGCAATGTGATGGCATGTGGCGAATTCGAAAGCATCTGATTCAGTGCAAAATTCACATTACATTTCAACATACTTAGCGTCAGTGAACATACAAAAGGATTGCCTTTATTATGGTAAGTTGTGGCAGAGTTTTTGTTAGTAAGGAATCCTCGTGTACTGCACCTTTTTGTGGATCATGGAGCAATACTTTGGCTGAGGAGATGTGGCAACACACATTGTTGTAAGAGGGAAACGTACAGGAGAATTTCTGCTCGGATTAGTTGACAGAAACTAAATTTGAGATTTGTAATTATTTTGAGAACAGAGAGAGTGTAGCTAATCTACACGTACTTCTCAAATCACTAAAATATTTCCCTGCAGCAGGAAAAAATTATAGAAATAGTTAGACTTTATTTTCAATTCATTTAAATAGGCAAAGGTATTTTGATGATTTGTACACAGATAAAACACAATCAAATGATTTCGTATCCTACAACAGCGTGTAACGATGAACTGACGTTAATGTTCGTGACGACAGTGAAGATTTAATAAACCCTCACTTTTCTTTATACTAATTAGTACTAGATATTCCATACTGAAAATATATTTTTTAAATTTAGCCAATTATTCAGTGAACGTAAAGATTGTTATGTTTTTGGAGATGCGAAAATTACAGACTTCTCAGTATCTATCCGAGCTTAAGCGGCACAACAAAAGAAATTATTTCAGATAACTTAGGAAACGCAGTGATTATCTTGCGTATTGAAAGCGTATTACTGTTGCAACTTCATGGCAGATTAAAACTGTTTGCAGGACCGAGTCTCGATCTCGGAACCTTTGCCTTTCACTGGAAAGTACTCCACCGACCAAGCTATCCCAGAACGGCTCACCACCGCTCCTTACGTTTTATTTCCGCCAGTATATCTGCTTCACTTCGAATTACTCCGGTTCTAAAATACTTACACACAAATAATTCGAGATGAAGTAAGATTTACGGGGTGAGATTACTTTTTGCGTCTGAGATTGCGTTACCTTCGATGTTTAACAATGTGTATCTGTGCTATGTTAATAATAAAAACTCCCTTCATCTGTAACTGTCAGAAATTAGTTAAGAGGTGACAGGCAGTCTTCCTATGAATAAATAAACAGTCTAAGGAACAAGACAAATGAAAGTAAGGGCATATATGTTCCGTATAATGCTACACACAGCATAGACTGCAGAACAGAGCTTCTGCTATGCGGTGTAATTTTATTCCGCGACGAAAAATTACCACACAGAGGGAATTTCAAAAGTAAACGTAATTTTTTACGATGACATTTATTGAGCGCAGTATTTAATCCAAAATTCCAACTGCAGGTTATTGAATAAAGTACACGTTGTGCATGTTATCTCTGGAGTAGTATTTATTGTCTGCGTAATCTGCACATTTTTACCAGTCAGGCACGCCGCACTAGTGTAGTACTTTCATTCTACGTTGGTTCACGGCTCGACACAGTGTAAAGACCTATTTTCGATATCAAATACAGTCATGCTGGTAATTTCCGTCTGAAAGAGAATCTTTTAGGTTTAGCAATGTAATTATTCCACTGTTTATGCTGCAGTACGTATTGCACTTTTATAGCTGGGTGACCGCTACCTTATATGTACTGCGTACTGTAACACAGGGTGCACTAATAAAAACTCAAAATGTTTGTACAGCACGGACTCAGGTGACTGGTTCACAGTTTATAGTTCGGTTAGAGTTATTTAATCTTTCAATTTGTAGTACTGTCAATATTGCGATTAGTATCAGTCATAATCAGGATTATCTCAGCTATTCCTTTAGTAATTCGCATGGCCAGGTCCCGGATTCTGACACCAAATTAATCTGCACCATACAGGTAATAAATACAGAATTCATTTTAGTTTCTCCTGTACAGTGCCACTTAAGTCAGAAACAAATGTCCTTTCCCTAAAAATTATAACATTCACTGTGCGTTACGACGACATTCCATTCATCTCAATTGCTGAGAATTTGTAAACCATGGGCTTGTCAAGACGAGGACTAGGAAATTAATGAGTACACACCTCGAAATGCAGGTTGGTCGAAGTGTAACGAGGTTTCATCCCCAGTAACAATTCTGACAAGGAAGCCGTCACCTTCTCGTTCAAAGCGCCGAAGAAGTTCTTCACCAGCATCAACACGTCTTTCTCTCATTTCAGGAGTCAGCTGCCGTGACACCCATCTTGCAGACACTTTGTGAAAGTGGAGCACATCATGCACAGTGTGATGTGCTGACCCATGACTAATCTGTAAACATGCTGCAATGTCATTCAGTGTCACTCAGTGGTTTTCCTTCACTATGGCTTCAACTGTTGAATTGTTCTGTGGAGTCACGATTCGTTGTGCCTGACCTGGACGAGGAGCATCTTCCACTGAAGTCACACCATTTGCGAACATCCTACTCCATACCTAGACTTGCTGCTGTAACAAACATGCATCACTGACTGAACCTTCATTCGTCCATGAATTTCAATAGGTTTCAAACCTTCACTACGCAAAAACCGAATAACAGACCGTTGTCCTTCCATGGTGCAAGTCGCAAGTGGGGCGGCCATCTTTATACTGATACTGTGACGGTATGCGTGTATCTGCACGCTTACCAACTTACAGGATAACGGCGCGAAATTTCGATTTGTTGTTACAAATTTAAGGTTTTCATTTGACTCACACTCGTAGGAAAGGGATTGAGGTCTCCTTTGCGTCTGTCCAACGGACTTGCGGTAAGACTGGAAACGTGAACTATGGCGACGTTATTACCAAACGTGTACAAACAGGTCGAACGTGCTACTATTCTTTTCATCGCTGCTGAAGGACAAACGCCGGTAGACATCCATAGTAGAGTAGGGAACCACGTCTTTTTGTCGAAAACCACCATTTTGGAAATCTGGTACTGCTGCTTTATGATGACGCACGTATGCGTACCGCAAACGTCGTAGCGCAAAAATTGCTGCAACGCAAGTGGGATACGCTCCAGCAACCGCCCTACAGTCCCGTTATCTTCCCATGCGACTATAAGGCCTTGGGTTCCTTAAAAAACGCCATGGAGGTTCCAGAATTCCTGTTGGATGAGGGTGTGCAGCAGACAGTTACAGACTACTTCACACAGCAGGACACGGAGTTTTAAGAAACTGGTGCCTTCATCCCGGTGCGTCGGTGTGTTTATTACCCCAACGCTCAAGGCGATTTTGCCTTATTGGCCTACCGATTCTGGAGTGTGCGACGTACGGAAAGAAGTCTTTTAATCACACCTAACATTTTTATTTTTATGAACAGGATTTGTGTCTGAGTTTCGTAAGTAATAGTAAAACCCCCTGTGTTAAAACGTTTCGTGTTATGAACATGAAAATGCACATCGTGTGAGTCGAAATAAAAACGTAATACAGTTTAAGTATTGTGCCAACGTCAGTGCGGCAATGTGATGGCATGTGGCGAATTCGAAAGCATCTGATTCAGTGCAAAATTCACATTACATTTCAACATACTTAGCGTCAGTGAACATACAAAAGGATTGCCTTTATTATGGTAAGTTGTGGCAGAGTTTTTGTTAGTAAGGAATCCTCGTGTACTGCACCTTTTTGTGGATCATGGAGCAATACTTTGGCTGAGGAGATGTGGCAACACACATTGTTGTAAGAGGGAAACGTACAGGAGAATTTCTGCTCGGATTAGTTGACAGAAACTAAATTTGAGATTTGTAATTATTTTGAGAACAGAGAGAGTGTAGCTAATCTACACGTACTTCTCAAATCACTAAAATATTTCCCTGCAGCAGGAAAAAATTATAGAAATAGTTAGACTTTATTTTCAATTCATTTAAATAGGCAAAGGTATTTTGATGATTTGTACACAGATAAAACACAATCAAATGATTTCGTATCCTACAACAGCGTGTAACGATGAACTGACGTTAATGTTCGTGACGACAGTGAAGATTTAATAAACCCTCACTTTTCTTTATACTAATTAGTACTAGATATTCCATACTGAAAATATATTTTTTAAATTTAGCCAATTATTCAGTGAACGTAAAGATTGTTATGTTTTTGGAGATGCGAAAATTACAGACTTCTCAGTATCTATCCGAGCTTAAGCGGCACAACAAAAGAAATTATTTCAGATAACTTAGGAAACGCAGTGATTATCTTGCGTATTGAAAGCGTATTACTGTTGCAACTTCATGGCAGATTAAAACTGTTTGCAGGACCGAGTCTCGATCTCGGAACCTTTGCCTTTCACTGGAAAGTACTCCACCGACCAAGCTATCCCAGAACGGCTCACCACCGCTCCTTACGTTTTATTTCCGCCAGTATATCTGCTTCACTTCGAATTACTCCGATTCTAAAATACTTACACACAAATAATTCGAGATGAAGTAAGATTTACGGGGTGAGATTACTTTTTGCGTCTGAGATTGCGTTACCTTCGATGTTTAACAATGTGTATCTGTGCTATGTTAATAATAAAAACTCCCTTCATCTGTAACTGTCAGAAATTAGTTAAGAGGTGACAGGCAGTCTTCCTATGAATAAATAAACAGTCTAAGGAACAAGACAAATGAAAGTAAGGGCATATATGTTCCGTATAATGCTACACACAGCATAGACTGCAGAACAGAGCTTCTGCTATGCGGTGTAATTTTATTCCGCGACGAAAAATTACCACACAGAGGGAATTTCAAAAGTAAACGTAATTTTTTACGATGACATTTATTGAGCGCAGTATTTAATCCAAAATTCCAACTGCAGGTTATTGAATAAAGTACACGTTGTGCATGTTATCTCTGGAGTAGTATTTATTGTCTGCGTAATCTGCACATTTTTACCAGTCAGGCACGCCGCACTAGTGTAGTACTTTCATTCTACGTTGGTTCACGGCTCGACACAGTGTAAAGACCTATTTTCGATATCAAATACAGTCATGCTGGTAATTTCCGTCTGAAAGAGAATCTTTTAGGTTTAGCAATGTAATTATTCCACTGTTTATGCTGCAGTACGTATTGCACTTTTATAGCTGGGTGACCGCTACCTTATATGTACTGCGTACTGTAACACAGGGTGCACTAATAAAAACTCAAAATGTTTGTACAGCACGGACTCAGGTGACTGGTTCACAGTTTATAGTTCGGTTAGAGTTATTTAATCTTTCAATTTGTAGTACTGTCAATATTGCGATTAGTATCAGTCATAATCAGGATTATCTCAGCTATTCCTTTAGTAATTCGCATGGCCAGGTCCCGGATTCTGACACCAAATTAATCTGCACCATACAGGTAATAAATACAGAATTCATTTTAGTTTCTCCTGTACAGTGCCACTTAAGTCAGAAACAAATGTCCTTTCCCTAAAAATTATAACATTCACTGTGCGTTACGACGACATTCCATTCATCTCAATTGCTGAGAATTTGTAAACCATGGGCTTGTCAAGACGAGGACTAGGAAATTAATGAGTACACACCTCGAAATGCAGGTTGGTCGAAGTGTAACGAGGTTTCATCCCCAGTAACAATTCTGACAAGGAAGCCGTCACCTTCTCGTTCAAAGCGCCGAAGAAGTTCTTCACCAGCATCAACACGTCTTTCTCTCATTTCAGGAGTCAGCTGCCGTGACACCCATCTTGCAGACACTTTGTGAAAGTGGAGCACATCATGCACAGTGTGATGTGCTGACCCATGACTAATCTGTAAACATGCTGCAATGTCATTCAGTGTCACTCAGTGGTTTTCCTTCACTATGGCTTCAACTGTTGAATTGTTCTGTGGAGTCACGATTCGTTGTGCCTGACCTGGACGAGGAGCATCTTCCACTGAAGTCACACCATTTGCGAACATCCTACTCCATACCTAGACTTGCTGCTGTAACAAACATGCATCACTGACTGAACCTTCATTCGTCCATGAATTTCAATAGGTTTCAAACCTTCACTACGCAAAAACCGAATAACAGACCGTTGTCCTTCCATGGTGCAAGTCGCAAGTGGGGCGGCCATCTTTATACTGATACTGTGACGGTATGCGTGTATCTGCACGCTTACCAACTTACAGGATAACGGCGCGAAATTTCGATTTGTTGTTACAAATTTAAGGTTTTCATTTGACTCACACTCGTAGGAAAGGGATTGAGGTCTCCTTTGCGTCTGTCCAACGGACTTGCGGTAAGACTGGAAACGTGAACTATGGCGACGTTATTACCAAACGTGTACAAACAGGTCGAACGTGCTACTATTCTTTTCATCGCTGCTGAAGGACAAACGCCGGTAGACATCCATAGTAGAGTAGGGAACCACGTCTTTTTGTCGAAAACCACCATTTTGGAAATCTGGTACTGCTGCTTTATGATGACGCACGTATGCGTACCGCAAACGTCGTAGCGCAAAAATTGCTGCAACGCAAGTGGGATACGCTCCAGCAACCGCCCTACAGTCCCGTTATCTTCCCATGCGACTATAAGGCCTTGGGTTCCTTAAAAAACGCCATGGAGGTTCCAGAATTCCTGTTGGATGAGGGTGTGCAGCAGACAGTTACAGACTACTTCACACAGCAGGACACGGAGTTTTAAGAAACTGGTGCCTTCATCCCGGTGCGTCGGTGTGTTTATTACCCCAACGCTCAAGGCGATTTTGCCTTATTGGCCTACCGATTCTGGAGTGTGCGACGTACGGAAAGAAGTCTTTTAATCACACCTAACATTTTTATTTTTATGAACAGGATTTGTGTCTGAGTTTCGTAAGTAATAGTAAAACCCCCTGTGTTAAAACGTTTCGTGTTATGAACATGAAAATGCACATCGTGTGAGTCGAAATAAAAACGTAATACAGTTTAAGTATTGTGCCAACGTCAGTGCGGCAATGTGATGGCATGTGGCGAATTCGAAAGCATCTGATTCAGTGCAAAATTCACATTACATTTCAACATACTTAGCGTCAGTGAACATACAAAAGGATTGCCTTTATTATGGTAAGTTGTGGCAGAGTTTTTGTTAGTAAGGAATCCTCGTGTACTGCACCTTTTTGTGGATCATGGAGCAATACTTTGGCTGAGGAGATGTGGCAACACACATTGTTGTAAGAGGGAAACGTACAGGAGAATTTCTGCTCGGATTAGTTGACAGAAACTAAATTTGAGATTTGTAATTATTTTGAGAACAGAGAGAGTGTAGCTAATCTACACGTACTTCTCAAATCACTAAAATATTTCCCTGCAGCAGGAAAAAATTATAGAAATAGTTAGACTTTATTTTCAATTCATTTAAATAGGCAAAGGTATTTTGATGATTTGTACACAGATAAAACACAATCAAATGATTTCGTATCCTACAACAGCGTGTAACGATGAACTGACGTTAATGTTCGTGACGACAGTGAAGATTTAATAAACCCTCACTTTTCTTTATACTAATTAGTACTAGATATTCCATACTGAAAATATATTTTTTAAATTTAGCCAATTATTCAGTGAACGTAAAGATTGTTATGTTTTTGGAGATGCGAAAATTACAGACTTCTCAGTATCTATCCGAGCTTAAGCGGCACAACAAAAGAAATTATTTCAGATAACTTAGGAAACGCAGTGATTATCTTGCGTATTGAAAGCGTATTACTGTTGCAACTTCATGGCAGATTAAAACTGTTTGCAGGACCGAGTCTCGATCTCGGAACCTTTGCCTTTCACTGGAAAGTACTCCACCGACCAAGCTATCCCAGAACGGCTCACCACCGCTCCTTACGTTTTATTTCCGCCAGTATATCTGCTTCACTTCGAATTACTCCGGTTCTAAAATACTTACACACAAATAATTCGAGATGAAGTAAGATTTACGGGGTGAGATTACTTTTTGCGTCTGAGATTGCGTTACCTTCGATGTTTAACAATGTGTATCTGTGCTATGTTAATAATAAAAACTCCCTTCATCTGTAACTGTCAGAAATTAGTTAAGAGGTGACAGGCAGTCTTCCTATGAATAAATAAACAGTCTAAGGAACAAGACAAATGAAAGTAAGGGCATATATGTTCCGTATAATGCTACACACAGCATAGACTGCAGAACAGAGCTTCTGCTATGCGGTGTAATTTTATTCCGCGACGAAAAATTACCACACAGAGGGAATTTCAAAAGTAAACGTAATTTTTTACGATGACATTTATTGAGCGCAGTATTTAATCCAAAATTCCAACTGCAGGTTATTGAATAAAGTACACGTTGTGCATGTTATCTCTGGAGTAGTATTTATTGTCTGCGTAATCTGCACATTTTTACCAGTCAGGCACGCCGCACTAGTGTAGTACTTTCATTCTACGTTGGTTCACGGCTCGACACAGTGTAAAGACCTATTTTCGATATCAAATACAGTCATGCTGGTAATTTCCGTCTGAAAGAGAATCTTTTAGGTTTAGCAATGTAATTATTCCACTGTTTATGCTGCAGTACGTATTGCACTTTTATAGCTGGGTGACCGCTACCTTATATGTACTGCGTACTGTAACACAGGGTGCACTAATAAAAACTCAAAATGTTTGTACAGCACGGACTCAGGTGACTGGTTCACAGTTTATAGTTCGGTTAGAGTTATTTAATCTTTCAATTTGTAGTACTGTCAATATTGCGATTAGTATCAGTCATAATCAGGATTATCTCAGCTATTCCTTTAGTAATTCGCATGGCCAGGTCCCGGATTCTGACACCAAATTAATCTGCACCATACAGGTAATAAATACAGAATTCATTTTAGTTTCTCCTGTACAGTGCCACTTAAGTCAGAAACAAATGTCCTTTCCCTAAAAATTATAACATTCACTGTGCGTTACGACGACATTCCATTCATCTCAATTGCTGAGAATTTGTAAACCATGGGCTTGTCAAGACGAGGACTAGGAAATTAATGAGTACACATTATTACTTTGAAAACCAATTCTGTTTTTATTGAAGGCACTTCTAGCTCACAAATCATTCAAAAAATGGTTCAAATGGCTCTGAGCATTGTGGGACTTTACATCTGAGGTCATCAGTCCCCTAAAAATATTTAAACCTAACTAACCTAAGGACATCACACGCATGCATGCCCGAGGTAGGATTCGAACCTACGACCGTAGCGGTAGCGCGGTTTCAGACTGAAGTGCCTAGAACCGCTCGAACACACCGGCCGGCACAAATTACTCAGTAGGGAGGACGATAGACTAGAGGAAACACTGTTGGCGTCGTGTTATTGACAGTGTGGTTCGGTCTTCCAGTCTTATGAGTAGCTTAATGCGGCCTGCCACGACTTTCCCTTCAGACCTGACTCCCTCCATGTCACACTAGCACTTACAGCCAACGTCCTCAACGGTTTCTTGAATATATTCCAATCTCCGTCTTCTCCTACGTGTTCTGCTCTCTGCAGCTGCCTCTAGTACTATGGAAGTCATTCCTAGATGTTTAGGAGTCTATCACTCGCAATTTGCAACACCCTCCTTTAACATCACAGTGTCAGCTCATTGCCAGACAGTACCAACAGTGCCAGCCTTTTGACTCTGCCCTTTTCACAGAGCGAGACGGCGAAGTATTAAGACACTGGACTCGTATTCGGACAAACAGCTTTTCGAATGACAGTCCATCCATCGGGACTTAAATTTCTGTGGTTTTCGTAAATCGATTAGACGAAGAAAACACGCAACCGATTTCTTTCCTCATCCTTCTCTATCCCAATTTACACTCAGGCTCTAATGACGCTGTCGTCGATGTGACGTTGAAACCAGACTTCCCCTCCTTTGTTTACATTTTCGATTTTGCATAATTCACTATGATACATTACTGTGCTCCAGATGTACATTCCCAGATTTGTTTCTCAAGCTGAGGTTAATATTTTATATTTGACTTATTTTACCAGAGAATTCTCTGATTTCTATTTGCATAGGCGTCAAAAATAAGTTGGGACTCTTTATAGTTCAGTACGGAGCGAGTGGAGGGAAGCGTAGTTGCCAGCGGATGCTGTGCCCAACAGCAAATGACGAACGGTATAACGCCAGGTCTACTCGGCGCAACAGGCCCGCTTCACCTCGTAAACAGAAAGCCGTGTAAGCCACCAGATCTGCAATTTTCTCCAACGATTGTACAGAAACTATTAATAGTCTTACAGGGATATTTTGATAGTAAGTACACTACAGCATGATATTCTTAGTTTGCAGTGAAAAAACAGGTGTCGCTATGAATTTGTGTTTGGCGTGTGTTAGGTTGCATGTTGCTGCGTATTAAATGTACATAATACATTGAACTACTCCGTAAAATTGGATGGGTATCGCTGTCTGTTTAAAATCTCGAGAGATTAGAGTGTATGTAAAGGGCTCTGCCAAGAACTCGTGCGTGAGTGAAAAAACTAGAACCGAAGATTGATAAATTCCTCGTATCTCGTAAACTGTTTGAGATATCGAAATAAGATTTTGGCAGATGACACCGCGCAAAGTCGTGAATGTTTTGCCATTGGAGTAATATGCGAAACTTCCATATCTACTGGTATGTTCAACTGAAGTAATGTAATTTTTTAGGTGCATCGTACGGTGGTGAATCAAGAATTGCTGCGGGCTCTACAACAATATAAGTGAAGAAGTTAATCGTTTATTTTTATACTGAGAACGGTCTCTTTCTTAAACTATTGACCTGACTTACATTCAGTTGTAAGTTCAATAACACTTCACTTGAGGGGGCTGTCGCTATTTCAACTGCGTTAGATTGTAAGTGAGCCGAACATTTCTAAAGTCTGCTGAGTTTGACTAAAGAAGCAGATTTTAACATGGCAACAAGAGAAACTACGTATTCCTCAAAATTCGTCACAGTCCTTCATGAATCAAAACCTCCTGAACTACCTTCTTGCTATGACTGACAACTCAAGACCAGTCCTGTCGTGTAACATTTGCAGTGGCTTTTTTGTCACTGTCACTGAGTGTAAACTTATTGCTGCTTTTTACCACATTACGTTTTAAACGAGCATGATACAGGGGAAGGCTGATTAAACTACGCCCTTTACTATTAGCCAGTTCGTCGACCTGGTAGTGTGAAGTTTTGGCTTATACAACACAAAATGTTAGATCAGCTTCTCCTTATACACGCGAGATTCCACTTTATCTCACGCAAGATTTCCTTGTACTCTGAGCAAAATGTCCATATTCTTCCACTACACTGTTGGAGCCTTGTACATCACAACAGATCGGTATGATGTCACGTTCATTACTATTGTAGAATTCCTAGGAATGTTTTACAGCAGAACGTCATCTTCCCATCCGGTTAACGTATTCCTGGACGACTCCTTTGTTGCCACTCTCGTATTCAGATTTACAGCACTGCTGTTATTACTGTAACGCAAACACAAAACACTTGTTCACAATACCAGACTGCTACAGAACACTTCAATACCACAAAACACGACTTTGCAACGAGAGCTGACGAATGTAAATGCACCTACTACGTGACACCACGTGGTACTCCTTAATCGTGGTGTGGCAGCAGGGGTGTTTTACCAGCCGAACCACTGGCGGCGTGTTGGGAAAGCCAGCCCGCTATTATTGTTACCTGGGCAACGACGTCACGTGCCCCCCTACTAACTGTGAACGTACTATAGTCAACCACTTGTATCGTCTTTGCTTCGAACGTCCTGCGTTATTTTGTTTGCAAGGAAGCAGAATTCCTCCGTTTACTTTATGATCCACACTATTTCAATTCTGCTGGTCTCTAATGCCTTCGTTAATACCACTTTCTTTCGCCTAACATCTATCAAAGTCCATGTGTACGATTTGGACTGCATATACACACTGCAACTAACCTAAGAAATACTGTAAAATTATCGTTGTAAAGGAGAAATACATCACACACATCCATGCCCGAGGCGGGGGCATAGCGGTTGCGCGGTTCCTGGCCGGCTTCCGTAAGTGAGTTGTCTATCCATCATTGTACTCAACTAATAACATTCATTTCAATTATTATTATAGCAAGAAGTAGTATTAGGGAAATAGGGTATACGTAAACATATGCTCAAAAGGTCACTACACAGCGCCTGGCAGGAGGTACAGAGTTTGAATATTATAGAATTTCTTTCTTATTCCATTTCCGCATTTAAAGACAGAAAATTATTGTATGCCTCTATACTTCTACCTAACTTATTTTATTCTTATTACGCCTGCGTAAGGATGGGTGATAATGTAGTAGCTACACTTCGTCGAACGTAGCCCTCTCTAAGTTTGAACAAGGATTCGCGAGTGATGAGGTCGTCTCTCTTACAAACATTCACACTTACGTATCCCGATCGTTTGATATACTTTTGTAGTGGTCATACCCACCTGTTACGATCGTTGAAACATATCTCAGAATTTGATGCCTTGAGAGACTTTAGTGGAAACCCCTGCATTTGTTTCGACGTAACGTAAGAGTTTTCCGGTAGAATTCAGAGATAATGTTAACTGAGGAACTCATGCGCTAGGCCGCTTCAGTAGCTTACGAAATTCCAGCGATGAATCATGAAGAGAAACTGCCTGACGAGGCCAACTTACGGGTTGAAATTCACCTGTGTTTAGAAGGCGTATTTCGAGCTTCCCTTTAAAGAAGACTGCGAAGAGACGTTTCTACACCCAGCAATAAAATTAAAGGCTCACTTTTTCAAAACCGCGGAACTGCCACCTATTCCTAAGCGTAAGTTTGAAATTTGGCTCAAAAGTGACTACAAATTTTCTTTGTAATGATGCAAAAGCGGGGCGCCGTACGATGTCGACCTCGGCGTCGGCGACGCTTCAGACAGCAAAGTGTCAACACATGCGAAAGAAAAGATCACACTTCAAAGTTATTGTGTTTTAAGGTGGTTGAATGATGCGACATTGACACCAACTATCACCAAAAAACTTCTCAATGCCGATGTGGATGAGTCGCATGATTAGAGGGTCGTCACACTGCCACTTACCCACATTTCTCCCGTTCTTTTGATGCCTCTGCGATGGAGGCCATAACGGTGACACCCGGCATCGAAATCACGCGGTTTCGTTGTGGGTGGCTGAGGGAAACGTTTCAGGCACACCGCGGCTCAGAGTCGACGGAGAAAAGCCTGAGGGGGTTTCATAAATGTTGCTAGTGAAATTATGCATTCCCTTGCAGTCTTAATAACAACACTTTCAGCGGTCGAAAACGATAGTGCGATGAGCATTGGGAAGGTGTCCTTGCCAATCTTTGTCCATTCTGAGACCCTCGAACGTTTTACTCCTTCTTTAAGGACATTGTAGGTTTCCTGCAATATCGCACGTGATCGCACCGCTTTGGACTTGCAGCGCGACCGCCGTTTTGCTCTCATACAGATCGGTTGGAACATCTAAGGACCGTTCGACGCCAGTGGACGTAACTTGAATGTGATCCTGTGGCGTGATCACTCGGGAACGCCACATTAACATGTGAATAAAGGGGCAAATGGACCCTATAAGTCACTCAAGTTCGGCAGCAACCTGGGTGCCATCCCGCAACATTGTAGAGCACGTTATAAATTTACCTTTGAATATAGTAGCCTGGCTGCTTCTCTAGCTCCTCGAGCCTGCCGCTGAGTGGATAACCGGTGGCCAAACACGTAGGGGCAAGAGAGGCTGTCAGGCTAATTAGGTGTCCGAGGTTATGAAGGTACATTTCCACCTTGCTCAACAAAGATGGGAGGATGGCCCATTGCTGAACTAGGTAGTCAAAATGTGAATGTTGTACTCCTCTGCCTGCCGCGGTGGTCTCGCGGTTCTAGGCGGGCAGTCAGGAACCGCGTGACTGCTACGGTCGCAGGTTCGAATCCTGCCTCGGGCATGGATGTGTGTGATGTCCTTAGGTTAGTTAGGTTTAAGTAGTTCTAAGTTCTAGGGGACTGATGACCAGAGTAGTTAAGTCCCATAGTGCTCCGAGCCTAACATTGTACTCCTCTCTTAACACGCCACAGGAGGGCTGAAAATAGAAGGCTGAAAACGAGGAAATACCCTTCGCCTTTCGGATCACGTTGAAATTTCATACTGTATACGAGCAATAAAGTGGTGGTTCCGCTGAAGTCCAAAGGGAGCAATTATATTCAATGGGAACGCAGGCCAATAACGTTGGATGGTGTCAGCAGCATCGAAGTTGTCAGGAACGTTTCATTGTTGCTTTCAACCGCGAAATGTGTAGGAATAAACACCGACAGAAAGTAGGTGGTTCCAGTAGTACCGTTGAGACCATTGAGACCTTTTCGTTTCTACGCTGAGCAGCATGCATCTGAAATGTTAAGAAAACTTCGCAGGCCGAGATCGCTAACAAAAGAGCATTTCATTGTACGACTCGTTTCGGCAGAGCTATGCAGTCATCATCGGATTTTATGATTTAAAATATTAAAGTATATTTTCCATCAGTGTTGCAAGTTGTTTCAAGTTGCATAGTTACTTTTTATATTGTAATATCAACAGCAGCAGAGAATGGAGTAACGGGAGTAGGATTCCTTATCAGTAGGAAGGTAAGGCATATAGGGTGTTACTGTGAACAGTTCAGTTATAGGGTTCTTCTTATCAGAATCGACAGCGAACCACCACCCACAACAATTGTTCAAGTATACATGCCACATCGCAAGCTGAGGATTAAGATATAGAGAAAGTGTAATGGATACTGAAAGGGGAATACAGTTTGTAAAGGGATATGTAAATCTAATAATCATAGAAAACTGCAATGCAGTTATAGGGAAAAAGAGTAGAAGAAAAGGTTACAGAAGAATATGGGATTGGGACAGGGAAGAGAAAGGGGAACGACTAATTCATTCACATAACCAGTTTCAGCTACTAATACCGAATACTTCGTTCAGGAATCATAAGAGGAAAAGCTATATTTGGAAAAGGTCAATCGATACAGTTAGATTATCGTTAGATTACATCATGGACAGACAGAGATTATGAAATCTGATATTGGATTTTGAGGCGTACCCATTAGCTGATATAGACTGAGATCACAATATAGTAGTAATGAAGAGTAGGAAGAAGTTTAAGACATTAAACAGAAAGATTCAATAGGCAAAGAAGTGGGATACGGAAGTACAAAGGAATGACGAGATACGCTTGTAGTTCTCTGTGGCTGTAGATATAGCAAAAAGGAATAGCTCAGTAGGCAGTACAAAAAGGAAAGGACATTTGTAAAAAGGGTCATCACAAAAGCTGTGTAGGAAAGCATAGGTAGAAAGAAGTCAACTGCGAAGTAACCATGAGTAACACAAGAATTAGTTCAATTGATCGATGAAAGGAGGAAGTACAAAAGTGTTCTGGGAAAATCAGGAATATAGAAATACAAGTCACTGAGGAATCAAATAAATAGGAAGCGCTGGGAAGCTAAGAAGAAATGGCCACAGGAAAAATGCGAAGACATTGAAAAAGAAATGATTGTTGGAAGGACAGACTCATCCTACAGGAAAGACAAAACAACATTCGGTGACATTAAAGGAAAGGGTGATAATATTAAGAAAACAACGAGAATTCCACTGCTAAATGCAGAGGAGAGAGCCGATAGGTAGAGAGACCACATTGAGAGCCTCTAAGGGGGGAACGTTTGTTTGATGTGACAGAAGAAGAAACAAAAGTCGTTTTAGAAGAGACAGGGGACGTGGTATTAGAATCAGAATTTAAAAGAGCTTTGGTGGACTTAAAATAAAATAAGGCAGAATTTCTAAACTCATTGGGGGAAGTGTCAACAAAATGATTGTTCACGTTGGTGTGTAGAATGTATGAGTCTGGCGAAATACCATCTGACTTTCGGAAAAGCGTCATCCACACAATTCCGAAGACGGCAAGAGCTGACAACTGCGAGAATTATCGCACAATCAGCTTAACAGCTCATGAATTGCTTACAAGAATAATATACAGAAGAATGGAAAAAAATTGAGGATGCCCTAGATGACGATCAGTTTGGCCTTATGAAAGGTAAAGATACGTGTGGGTCAATTCTGACAATGTGGTTAATAATGGAAGCAAGACTAAAGAAAGGTGCCTCAGACCCCAATGCTACCTCGCGCGGCTGTTACAATACTCTGTGATGAAGAGATTAGCACAGTAGAGGAATTCGTTACGGGCCAAATGAAACCATTAATAAACTGAAGACAAAATGAAATACTTTTCACCATCATAAAGATCACTACAAAGAGTCTTCGGACCAGGCAAGAAACAGGCCATGGCTCGGATGTGCATGTGAGGTATAACGTTTGTTAATAATGCAACATTGCCACCAAATTTCATGACAAATTGCTTTGGAAATGCCACGTGCAGTGTGAAACGCGTTACTGAGGGCCAGTGTGTTATTATATTTTAAATGATAAGATCCAATGATGACAGCGTAGCTCCATGGAAACCAGTGATGAAATTAAATGCTGATTTAGTGATCATGGCTTGGGAAGTTTCCTTCAGTTATCAGTCAGGAAAGGGGTGAAGGTAAGATGGTGTGTAACTACTTTCCCGTCGTGTGACACGGTGGCGCTGGGCAGTATTGTGGTGAAATTATGTGCCAATGTAACGTCAGTAATCCAATTCAAGGCTCACGTGAATTTCGGAGCTATGGCCTTTTTCCGCATGTCTCGGTACCTTGCCTTAGGATGCGTCGACGAACGTGAGGGTAACGTCGCATGGCGCCACGCTTTTGCACCATCTCACAGAAAGGCTGTAGGCAGCTGTGAACCCGATTTCGAAGTTACGCAAAGCAATGGAAGTTACGGGCATATTTTAATACTGTTGTGCACTGTGTATGTACTTGTGACGGAGACGTCTTTAGAGGCAACCTGGTCTGGCCGAACGCCTTAGACAGACTGTGAAGCGAGTGCAGCAAGGTGGACATTCCCTGGTGTTTTGGGGCGGCGTTAAGTGGGGCGACGTTCACCGCTGGTGGTCTTGGAAGGCGCCGTAACGGATGCACGATACGTGAATGCGATCCTCCGATCGATAGTGCAACCACATCGGCAGCATATTGGCCTGGCATTCGTCTTCACGGACGACAATTGGCACCCCCATCGTGCACATCTACATCCATACTCCGCAAGGCACCTGACGGTGTGTGGTGGATCGTACCTTGAGTACCACTATGGGTTCTCCCTTCTATTCCAGTCTCGTATTGTTCGTGGAAAGAAACATTGTCAGTCTACCTCTGTGTGGGCCCTAATCTCTCTGATTTTATCCTCATGGTCTCTTGGCGAGATGTACTTAGGAGGAAGCAATATACTGCTTGACACCTCGGTGAAGGTATGTTCACGAAACTTTAACACATGCCCGTAACGAGCTACTGAGCGTCTCTCCTGCAGAGCCTTCCACTGGAGTTTATCTATCATCTCTGTAACGCTTCCGCCATTACTAAATGATCCTGTAATGAAGGGCTCTGCTCTCCGTTGGATCTTCCCTGTCTCTTCTATCAACCCTGTCTGGTACTGATCCCACACTATTGAGCAGTATTCAAGCAGTGGGCGAACAAATGTAGTGTAATCTACGTCCTATGTTTTCGGATTGCATTTCCTTAGGATTCTTCCAATGAATCTCAGTCTGGCATCTGCTTTACCGACGATCAACTTTATATGATCATTCCATTTTAAATTACTCCTAATACGTACTCCCAGATAATTTATGGTATTAGCTGCTTCCAGTTGCTGACCTGCTATATTGTAGCTAAATGGTAAGCGATCTTTGTCTTTATGTATTCGCAGCACATTACACTTGTCTACATTGAGATTCTATTGCATCAGCAGATCCTCCTGCATTTCAGTACAATTCTCCATAGTTACAACCTCTCGATATACCACAGCATCATCCGCAAAAAGCCTCAGTGAACTTCCGAATTTATCCACAAGGTCATTTATGTATATTGTGAACAGCAACTGTTCTACGACACTCCCCTGCGGAACACCTGAAATCACTCTTACTTCGGAAGGCTTCTATCCATTGAGAATGACATGCTGCGTTCTTTTATCTAGTAACTCTTCAATCCAATCACACAATTGGTCTGATTGTCCATATGCTCTTACTTTGTTCACTAAACGACTGCGGGGAACTGTATCTGTATCTTGTGAATGACTTCCTACAGGATAACGACATCGGTCGACTAAGGTGGCCAGCACGTTCTCCTGACATGAAACCTGTCGAATAGGCCTGGGGTAGATTAGTAAGGGCTGTTTATGGACGACGTGACCCACCAACCACTCTGAGGGATCTACGCCGAATCGCCGTTGAGGAGAAAGGACAATCTGGATCAACAGTGCCTTGATGAACTTGTGGATAGTATGCCACGATGAATACAGGCATGCATCAATGCAAGAGGACGTCCTACTGGGTATTAGAGGTACCGGTGTGTTTAGCGATCTGGACCACCACCTCTGAAGGTTTCGCTGTATGGTCGTACAACATGCAATGTGTGGTTTTGATGAGTGATAATGTTTACGTTGATCTCTATTCCAATTTTCGGTACAGGTTCCGGAACTCCCGGAACCGAGGTGATGCAAAACTTTTTTTGATAACAAAACGATATAACAATAATTTACAGAAATACGAACCACTATAACTTTAGATTTATGTATGGTTCCAGTCTGTCTGAAGTTTTAACAGTGAATGGCAATTTGAGTAAGAGCGTTGCGGACAGCACTTCTAACAGAATTTCGTTGCGACGCGTTAATAACTCGTTTTACTGGAACGAGTCAGATCAAACTCTCGTATTACTAATGAAGCAAGCTTCTTGGCGTTGAACTCATGGAACAATGTTGAATGGATGCTGATGAGATACCCAGTCTGTATCGGAATAAGACATGCATATTCGGCTACCGAAGGAAGAGGTGAGCAGTGAAGGTGTAAGCGCAGATGAGGCGCTTGTGAAGGCGGTGCACTGACTTCTGACCGTAGCGGAGCGAGCGATGCTCGCTGCTGGCCGCCTGCTGCAGCGCAGAGCTCTGCGCGGCTCTGCACGGCGCTTACCTCCGTCCTGGGGAGGGAGGCAGAGCATCGCCGGCGCTTTGCGAGACGCCGGGTGCCGGACGGCGGTCAGCGAGCCAGCACGCGCGGCGGACCTGTTGCTGCCGCTTGCCGGTCACTTACGTCTGCATTTTCAGCTCCCGCCTTGTCTCGCCCTTGAGGAACTTGAAAGTTAGCTGTATATTTGGTACTTCCATGCTGAAACTGTGTTTCAATGAATTTCTCGCTAACAGTTTGAAAACTGTGTGACTTCTAATTTTCCGTTTACAGATTCTGGTAGAGAAACAGCGTAGTTGCGTTGCTTTTCAATATGAACATATCATTGCAGATTACCTTTTATGAATGTGATCTTAATTCACCTAAAATGCTTCTGAATGTATGGCACACTGCATAAAAGAACAATTCGCAGAAATACTCAGAATGACAAAGTAAACTACTGGCTGTTAAAAGTGTTACACCATAAAGATGGCGTGCTACAGACGCGAAATTTAACCGACAGGAAGATGATGCTGTGATATACAAATCATTAGCTTTTCAGAGCATTCACAGAAGGCTGGCGCCGTTGGCGACACCTACAACGTGCTGACATGAGGAAAGTTTCCAACCGATTTCTCATACACAGACAGCAGCTGATCGCCGTTGCCTGATGAAACGTTGCTGTGATGCCTCGTGTAAGGGGGAGAAATGCGTACCATCACGTTTACGACTTTGATAAAGGTCGGATTGTAGCCTATCGCGATTGTGGTTTATCGTATCGTAACATTGCTGGTCCCGTTGGTCGAGATCCAATTACTGTTAGCAGAATATGGAATCGGTGGGTTCAGGAGGGTAGTAAGGAACGCCGTGCTGGATCCCAATGGTCTCGTATCACTAGCAGTTTAGATGACAGGCATCTTATCCGCATGGCTGTTACGGATCGTGCAGACACGTCTGGATCCCCCCGTCAACAGATGGGGACGTTTGCAAGACAACAATGATCTGCACCAACAGTTCGACGACGTTTGCAGCAGCGTGGACTATGAGCTCGGAAACCATGGTTGCGGTTATCCTTGACGCTGCATCACAGACAGTTGCGCCTGCGATGGTGTACTCAAGGACGAACAAGGGTGCACGAATGTCAAAACATCATTTTTTCGAACGAATCCAGGTTCTGTTTACAGCATCATGATGGTTGCATCCGTGTTTGGTGACATCGCGGTGAACGCACATTGGAAGCGTGCATTCGTCATTGCCATACTGGCGTATCACCCGGCGTGAAGGCGTGGGCTGCAAATGGTTATACGTCTCAGTCTCCTTTTGTTGGCATTCACGCACTTTGAACAGTGTACGTTACGTTTCAGATGTGTTACGACCCGTAGCTCTACCCTTCATTCGATCCCTCCGAAACCCTACATTTCAGCGAGATAATGCGCGACCGCATGTTACAGGTCCTGTGCGGGCCTTTCTGGATACAGAACATGTTCGACTGCTGCCCTGGCCAGCGCATTCTCCATATCTCTTACCAGTCACTACTCTCAATGAACTCTGGTATCGTATTGAAGCTGCATGGCAGCTGTACCTGTACACGCCATCCAAGCTCTGTTTGACTCAATGCCCAGGCGTATCAAGACTCTTATTACGGCCAGAGGTGGTTGTTCTGGGTACTGATTTCTCAGGATCTATGCACCCAAATTGCGTGAAAATGTGATAACTCGTCAGTTCTAATATAACAGTGACTGGCGTATTGTGACAAGCCAGTTGCTCGGCCACCATTGACCAGACGGTTTCAATCGGTAAGACATATGGAGAATGTGCCTGCCAGGGAAGCAGTCGAACATTTTTTGTATCTAGAAAGGCCCACACAGGACCTGCAACATGCGTTCGTGCATTATACTGCTGAAATGTAGGGTTTCGCAGGGATGGAATGAAGGGTAAGGTCGCGGGTCGTAATACATCTGAAATGTAAAGTCCACTGTTCAAAGTGCCATCAATGTGAACTAGAGGTGACCGAGACGTGTAACCATTGGCACCCCATACTAACACACCGGGTGATACGCCAGTATGGCGATGACGAATACACGCTTCCAATGTGCGTTCACCGTGATATCGCTAAACACGGATGCGACCATCATGATGCTATAAACAGAACCTGTGTTCATCCGAATAAATGACCTTTTGCCATTCGTGGACCCAGGTTCGTCGTTGAGTACACCATCGCAGGCGCTCCTGTCTGTGATGCAGTGTCAAGGGTAACCGCAGCCGTGGTCTCCAAGTTGATAGTCCATGCTGCTGCAAACTTCGTCGAACTGTTCGTGCAGATGGCTGTTGTCTTGTAAACGTCCCCATCTGGTTGTAAGTAGGCTGTTTAGGTTTTTATATTAGTAAAGCCACATAGCGCTATGTATGAAAATCACTGGCTGTGCTGTGTGCAATCTTTGGCTGTGTGGCATTGTTGTAAAATTCGCTATTGTAGTGTTGGGCTGTTGGCTGTCAACAGCTCGTAGCGTTGCGCAGTTGGAGGTGAGCCGCCAGCAGTGGTGGATGGGGGGAGAGAAATTTTTTGAGAGCGGATGATCTGGACGTGTGTTCATCAGAAACAGTACATTTGTAAGAATGGATGTCATGAACTGCTATATATATTATGACTTTTGAACACTAATAAGGTAAATACATTATTTGTTCTCTATCAAAGTCTTTCATTTGCTAATTATGCCTATCAGTAGTTAGTGCCTTCAGTAGGTTGAATCTTTAACTTAGCTGGCAGTAGTGGCGCTCGCTGTATTGCAGTAGGTGGAGTAACGAAGATTTTTGTGAGGTAAGTGATTTGTGAAAGGTATAGGTTAATGTTAGTCAGGGCCATTCTTTTGTAGGAATTTTTGAAAATCAGATTGCGTTGAACTAAAAATATTGTGTGTCAGTCTAGTGTTGATCAGAATAGTTTAAGAGTACTTCAGTTCTGCTCAGCTGTTTGAAAATCAAATAACATAAGGGATTTACCAGCACACTAATTCAATAATATTTCTAAGGGGACGTTTCATATACAAGGACTGCAGTGGGTCTGCGCCTTTGATGACCCACCAGTACCATTATTTCTACAAGGACCACAGTGGGTCTGCACCTCTGGTGGCCCACCAGTACCATAGTCTCTACCAGGACTACAGTGGGTCTGCTCTGTGATGACCTACCTATCAATATTCTTCAAAACTTCGACTGACTCTGCTGTGGGTTTGCTCTGTAGTGGCCATTACCTGTCTGCATGTCAAGAGTCAGCACTGTCTTTCCGTTGGAAGGGCAACACTACTCCAGACTGCATGGAAATCCACTACTTTCGTGTGCATTTTCTTTTACTGCTCAGACTTTGGGAAAAAGAAACAGCAATTTTACTTTGATGAATGATCAGGACTGTCTTTATGGTCTGTGAGAAAATTTTAGCTTTCGACCAACAGTGTGTCAATAAGTGTGTCCATTACATTTCTTTGTAATTGTAATTATGATAAATTTTTAACAAATATGTATTGGCCAGTGCTTAAAACAATTTGTAAAATTTCTTGTGGGGTGCATGGAGGCTATGTAAGTAGGCTGTTAAGGTTTTTATATTGGTAACGCCACGTAGTGCTCTGTATGAAAATCACTGGCTGTGCTGTGTGTAGTCTGTGGCTGGGTGGCATTGTTGTAATATTCGCTGTTGTAGTGTTGGGCTGTTGGCTGTTAACAGCGCATAGCGTTGCGCAGTTGGAGGTGAGCCGCCAGCAGTGGTGGATGGGGGGAGAGAAAATGCGCATTTTTTAGAGCGGATGATCTGGACGTGTGTACATCAGAAACAGAACATTTGTAAGAATGGATGTCAAGAACTGCCATATATATTATGACTTTTGAACACTATTAAGATAAATACGTTGTTTGTTCTGCATCAAAATCTTTCATTTGCTAACTATGCCTATCAGTAGTTAGTGCCTTCAGTAGGTTGAATCTTTAATTTAGCTGGCAGCAGTGGCGCTCGCTGTATTGCAGTATTTCGAGTAACAAAGATTTTTGTGAGATAAGTGATTTGTGAAAGATATAGGTTAATGTTATTCAGGGCCTTTCTTCTGAAGGGATTTTTTAAAGTCAGATTGCGTTGCGCTAAAAATATTTTGTGTCAGTTTAGTGTTGGTCAGAATAGGCAAAGAACGAAATGTCTGAGTACTTTCAGTTCTACTGAGCTGTTTGAAAATCAAATAACGTAAGGGATTTACCAGCACAGTAATTCAATATTTTTTCTAAGGCACGTTTCATGTTGATCGAGACGTGGCTGCGCGATCCTTTACAGCCATGCGGATAAGATGCCTGTCATCTCGACTGCTAGTGATACCAGGCCGTTGCTATCCAGCACGGTGTTCCGTATTACCCCCCTGCACCCACCGATTCCATATTCTGCTAACAGCCATCGGATCTCGACCAACGCGAGCAGCAATGTCGCGGTACGATAAACCGAAATCTCTATCGGCTACAATCCGATTTTTATCAAAGTCGTAAACGTGATGGTACGCAATTCTCCTCCTTACACGAGGCATCACATCAACATTTCACCAGGCAACGCCGGTCAACTGCTGTTTGTGTATGAGAAATAGGCTGGAAACTTTCCTCATGGCAGCACATAGTAGGTGTAGCCACCGGCGCCAACCTTGTGTGAAGTCTGAAAAACTAAACATAGGAACATCACAGCACCTGCTTCCAGTCGGTTAAATTTCGCGTGTGTAGCACATCATATTCGTGGTGTAGCAATTTTAATGGCCAGTAGTGTAATTGCGCGTTTCGAGGCCAATGACAACTTCTTGTTGAACGTCATCGCAAGAGATGAAACCTGGGTTCATCGCTTTGTACCGGAATGAAACGGCAATCGGTACAGTGGCGCCACACCACCTCTCCTCCCAAGAAATGGTTCAAAAGCACACCCTCATTTTGTAAAGTCATGACGACGATCATCTGTTATTTTGAAGAAATTCTTCTGTACAATGTCTCCCGCATGGCACAACGATCAACTCTAGAGTGTATTGTGCTACCCTGAAAAAGTTGAAAAAACATAATCAGCGTGTTCGTCGTCATAAAAATGCAAATGAACTTCTCCTTCTGCATAACAACGCAAAGCCTCACAGAAGTCAGCACACACGAGAGGATTCACGCAGCCTTACCGGACTGTTCTTCCTCATCTACCCTACAGCCCGGATCTCACGACATATCACTTTGTTTGGCCCACTGAAGGATGCACTCCTGCCGGCCGCTGTGGCCGAGCGGTTTTAGGCACTTCAGTCCATTACCGCGCTGCTGCTACGGTCGCCGATTCGAATCCTGCTTCGAGCGTAGATGTGAGTGATTTTCTTAGGTTAGTTAGATTTAACTAGTTCTAGGTGTAGGAGACTTATGACCTCAGATGTTAAGTCCCATAGTTGTTAGGGCCATTTGAACCATGATGCACTCCATAGGAATCAATAGGACGGTGATGGAGGCGTTAATGGTACAGCTAGACCTTGACTGCTACGTCCACCTGTACAGGTATAACATGCGGGCGTACAGGCCGTTCCATTAAACTAGCATAAAGCCGTCTCACACTGAAGACAGATTATTTTGGAAAACCGGGTTTTGTAGCCAAACGAATGGTGAACAGTATGGTGTATCGAATTCCTGATTAAAACCAACCTGCTTTCAGCAAAACAAATGTGTCTAGCATTACTTACTGAAAGCCCTTCGTATAATAACTACTTAGGAAAAAAAAGTTTTTCCAAATATAAAGAGTGTTCCAAAATACAAAATGATCTTGTACCTGGGAACAAAGACATTATAGATATTTAACATCGTTGCATGTGAGAAGAGTTTGTCAGTACTGCATTTAATTTGCTTGTTTCATTATTACTGTGCAAAAAACCGGAATGAAATGAAGCAGAATGAGTATATCTATTAGATATATTTTGAAACAGAAGCTATTAGAAACTTAGTTTATTTGGAAGTCTTACACATTCTAGGGAAAAGGACGTTCATCCAAGTAATAAGAAAATAAAGAAATTAAATTCATTTGGAAATATCACAAGTTCTGTGAAAAAGGACGTTCGCTCTGGTGCACGACCAACGAAGTATTGCTTAACCGTCCACACATTACATGAGTCATTTTTTAATAGACATAATTTTACTTACCATTATATTGTGTAACTGAACAATTAACTACGTCTTTTAAATAGCTTTAGTAGGTTATACATCACTCAAATGGAATGCTGAACAAATGAAAACGTCACGTCTTGCAGCAACACAAACGACGAAAACTGTCTCTGGCGATCTCTAGTGACTATTCCTTCATGTGATTCCAATAACGGTCAACAGGTTGAAATATGAGTGGCTGTCAAATGACAACTGAACACCGAACTGGACCGCGGAAAAGGTCCCTCCGAAAGTAATCACCATACGTGTTAAGAAATTTACTCACTGGTATACGAGACGATCAACTCCTGTTTCGTCTAAGGCAGTCGGCCGCTGACAGATCAACTATCACACCGACTCTTGCACTTGCTTGTTCGACTGAAACAGACGTCCTGGCATGTCTATCTTCAGGTGGCCGAAAGATGCGAAAATCAGACGGTGAAAGACAGGGGCTGTGTAGAGGATGTAGTAGCGTTTCCCAACCAAACCGCTGAGGCATAAGCTGCGTCAGATCAGCACTGCGGGGCGTACGTTATCGTGCAACATGATGATTCCGTCACGACAGGATTCTGACAGCCTGTGGGCAAATGGCAAAGACACCGGTAGAAACATCTCACTTCCCCGCCACCAAAAAATCCACAGCTGTTCAAGTAAACTTGCAATGGTCGTGATGACCTTACTCTTCGACTGCAGGGACCTTCTGCTCGTCGTGTTCCTTGGCAATCAGTGCACAGCCGTGAAGGCAAAGCGCATAGGAATTCTGTAGGACGGAATCATCCTGTGACACCTGTCAGGCGGTAAGGCCTACTCCCATACCGCCAATCTATCGAAGACCATGCTTCGACGATATGGTTGGGAAATACCGCAATATCCCCCGTACAAGCCGGATCTTTCACCGTGTAGTTTCCACATGTTCGGTAAACTGAAGACAGATATACGTGGACGTCGGTGTCAATTGAATGAGGATGTGAAAGTATGGGTGCGGTTATGGATCCGTCAGCGCCCGATTGTGTTCTACGAAACCAGGAACTGACCATCTCTTCTACAAGTAGAATAATTGCCATAGCGCCTGTGGTGATTACTTCAGTATGGAACCATTAGATGGCCCGTTATAGCAGGTATTCGGTTTTAATTTGACTATCCCTTACAAAACTAAGAAATATAATGTTTTCCCAGGTAATCTTGTTTTCTAGGTTGAACACTAGTCTCTACTTTTAGTGCCTCTTTCCATAACCCTCAGTCACAGCTATTTAATTCGACTGTATTTGATTACTCGGGATTTCAATATTGATGTACGTCCTACAACGTATTTTCAAGACAATACTCGTTCCGTTCAACTGCGCTCTAATAGAATTGCAAAGTTATCAGTGAACATAGAAATTTTGGTTTCTCTTCATGAACTTTCAGTTTCAAATTTCTCCTCGGTTTTCTTTACTCTTGCTGAATGTTCTGATTGAATAACAAGGGGGTTAGGCTAGAACTATTTCCTACTCCCTCCTCGACTACTGCTTTAAAAATGTTCAAATGTGAGTGAAATCTTATGAGACTTAACTGCTGAGGTCATCAGTCCCTAAGCTTACACACTACTTAACCTAAATTATCCTAAGGACAAAAACATACACACCCATGTCTGAGGGAGTACTCGAACCTCCGCGGGGACCAGCCGCACAGTTGACGACTGCAGCGCCTGAGACCGCTTGGCTAATCTCGCGCGACTATTACTACCATTTGACATTTGTCGACTCTTTAATTGCACTCTAGTTTCTGTACAAATTGTAGATAACTTTTCGCTCACTCTATTCTATCCCTGCTACCTGCATAATTGCCGGCCGCGGTGGTCTCGCGATTCTAGGCGCCTAGTCCGGAAACGTGCGACTGCTACTGTAGCAGGTTCGAACCCTGCCTCGCTCATGGATTTGTGTGATGTCCTTAGGTTAGTTAGGTTTAAGTAGTTCTAAGTTCTAGGGGACTAATGACCACAGCAGTTGAGTCCCATAGTGCTCAGAGCCATTTGAACCATTTGAACCAGCATAATTTCCCAGAGCACATTATAGTTTACATTGTCAGTGCCTTTCTCTAAATCGGCAAGTGCTATAAAAATAAGATCAGTACTGTCTGTCATGACGCAACGTTTCCTCTTAAGCCTGTGCGAGGTAGGCCTCCAACAGTTTTTCCCACTCCACTGTCAGTGTCAGTGATTTTTATGATTTATTAAGCTGTCAGATCAGTAATAAACATACCGAATGGTAACTGCCCTAATATGGATTATCACATTCTTCGTGATGACTCATATCTTGCATTGCAGCTGTGATCGTTTGGTCAAGGTATGTTCGTTCAAGGATCTCAGAAATTCAGAGGAATTGTGGTTTTCTCAAGGTGCTTTCCTCCGATTGCGAAATCGACTGCAGATCAAATAACACAACATACAGAGATATACGGTGTGACTTTTCGGCGTACTTCGGAACGTCGTCTACAAAAGTGGAGCTAATAGAAGATGAAAATCCCTCTTCCATTCTATTATTTATCCATTGAATAACGGTTCAAATGGCTCTGAGCATTATGCGACTTAACATTAGAGGTCTTCAGTCCCCTAGTACTTGAACTACTTAAACCTAAGTAACACACATCCATGCTCGAGGCAGGATTCGAATCTGCGACCGTAGCGGTCGCGCGGTTCCAGACTGAAGCGCCTACAACCGCTTATCCACTGCGGCCGGCCATTGAGTAACGTCTCATATATTTATTTAAAGGAACGTTCTTTGGAAACTCTGTGATTCAGCAAAAGACTAAACAAAGAGAATATTGGAATATGTAGCCCCGCGGCAGAGTTCCTGGCTCGTGACATAATCATCGACAGCTTCCGAATTTTAGCGCACTGGGACCTTCACGCTGCCATCTCGCTGCTCACACATCACTGCTCGATACTCTTCTGAAATAATTACCCGTCAGCTATTCACATTGCTAGTTGGGTGACTATCGATTAAAAATATTGCTGAATCAGAAATACTTATACATACGAATATGCAGTTGGACGTTCTTCACGAAGTAACTGTTGCAGAACCATTGGTATGCCTACTTATTCTGAGCCAATATTTCGTAAATTTCTATCCATATCTACTTCACGTACTAAACATTCAACATACAGATTATCTTTCTGATATTTTACGGAAAGAAGTCCTACGAACCAAATACTTAAAAAAAATTATTGCACCTTTTACTGTCCAGTATGAATTAGTTGTAATGATCTACGCATCTGTTGTCAAATAGCATGCATTCATAAGCAAATGAAGTAAGTGCGTGGCTATAAACGTCAGTTATAGTCTTGAGTCAGGAAGCTCACAATGATCACTACTGTTTGGTAGTGTAGTTTTCTTTGCTACAATACCGAGAGACTGCAGTTTGTCTACAATGGAGAGTCCTGACAAAACACTCGTGCGACGCACTGTAAGATAACAGGTGATAATACCGTAATATGGCAGCTTTGGCGGCTATGATATTGTTGTCTGCTGTTGAGATCAGACAGGTAAGTCGTGCAGGGGCAGGAGTGGCACTGTGCTGCCTAAAACGGAGTTATCTAAAACAGTTAAAGCTGTTAGCCTCGGCAAGCGTAATTTGTGCTGACCTTTAATTTTCTCTGTTTATTTTATAGTAAATTTAATTATGAATCATTGTAGAGGAAGTCGAATAACGTTCAGTGTTCAGTGTGTTAAAGTAAAAATGACTGTGACGATAAAACGTATTAGCATTTGATAACAATAATCGTCTACATAACTGTGAAACATATTTGGTTGAAAAAGCCGACAATAAAATATATATATATTTGTAAACGTATGATGGTCAGGTGAATGGATAATAGTTTGAGTAAAGTAGTGTGTAACTGGCAAAACTCAGAGCATGCAAAGGAATGATTGTGGTCTTTTGCTGGTGGGAGTAGTCCCAGTCAGGTGGGCTAAAGAGACTGGGATCCGATGCGGGAACGTTACTGTATCCTATAGTATTATTCCAAAGTTGATTACGGCGTATTAGTTGGCGAATTCAGAATTCAAACTGTGTACCTAGAGGAACATACAATGGCTGTCATATAGTGAACAGTTTATTTGCTCTCTAGACTTTCAGATTCCGTCTGTGCCATTGTGTATAGAAATCAATTTGCGAGTTGAGAATTCAAACTGTGAACGTAGTGCAACTTAAAGTGACTGTGATAAAATGAATTATTTATTTGTCTACAACTGCTCTGCTAGATCTGTTACAGATTCGGATTGAGTTTAAAAATGTGGTTCTGAGCACTATGAGACTTAACATCTGAGGTCATCACTCCCCTAGACCTAGAACTACTTAAGCCGAACTAACCTAAGGACATCACACACATCCATGCGCGAGGCAGGATTCGAACCTGGGACAGTAACAGTCGCGCGGTTCCCGACTGAAGCGCCTTGAACCGCTCTGCCACCGCGGCCGGCCCTAATAAATTTAATCTGTGAGCTATGGCTACTAAAAGGCAACGTACTAAATGCGAAACAAGAGTTTTCAGCTAAAAAACAAATACCATCTTAATATATTTAGTTAAGGCTCATCGACCATTTGTCCATCTTCTGTGCGGATGCACACACATTACCCGAACTCTTACGGGAATTGGTAAAGCTGCGATTAATGAGTGTAATGGCAGCGGCAATACGAGTATAGTGCGGGACAATACGTTGCGAATGTGGGTCTCACGGGAAGCGTGCCAAAGATAAGTCCCTGCAGGCGCACTATTCTCTGTGGCCTCGGTGGCTCAGATGGATAAGAACCTTCAACACTGCAGCGCGTCAGCAATCGTTTGTTAATATATTAATGGACTGAGATCAGCCTCGATTGCGAAAAAACACCTAGTGTTTACCTAGGTTTCGGTGTAGATAACTACACCTTCTTCAGAGTTTGCGACGGGACACGGCCCATCGAACACATGCTGATGTGAGGTGGAGTGTACACCATTAAGTTAAGTTATTCTTTTGACTTTGTTCACATGTACTTTTATGTGTCATCTTTTCCTTTATAAATATATAGCTATGCTGAGCTTTTAATTATTGACAAAGGTCTTTATAGACACTTTTGAGTTTATTGTTCTGAAGAAGGTGTAGTTATCTACACCGAAACCTAGGTAAACACTAGGTGTTTTTTCGCAATCGAGGCGGATCTCAGTCCATTAATATATCAGATGGATAAAGCGTCTGCCATGTGAGCAGGAGGTCCCGGGTTTGAGTCCTGGTCGGGGCACACATTTTCAACTGTCTCCGTTGACTTACATCGACGCCTGCATTCAGCTAAAGGTATTTATTTCATTGATTTCATTGTAAATGCAGAATGCGGAAGTTGTAATGGAATAGCACGGAGTATTCTGACTTCAGCCCCTACGGTTTTTATGAAGTTCCGATAGGTAGCAGCGCAATATGTAACCTTCAAAATGGCATCACTAACGAGTTGGCATTCTAGGCAGAAAAATTCCTTTCGGCAGAAAACCAGAGTATCGTAGATACTCATAGGTGCTTGCAGAACGTCTGCGTTGACCTAGCAGTGAACGAAACCATGGTGGGTCTTTGGGTGAGACTACCATCTTCGCAACAAGGTTATATAAACACATCCCGCATGCCGGCCGGTTTCACACAGCTCTGACACTGCAGAGTTGGAACGTGTGGACACCCTCATTCGAGGTGGCCGACGGATCACAATCAAATACCTCGCAGACGAAGTTGCGAGGCATCGCGTAAGTCTGCGCATCCGAGAGGAGCTCACAAAACTTCATTGAACTATTCTTCCTCATGCCGCCACATCCCCGATGTCGCACTTTCCGATTTCCGTCTTCTGGCCTAATGAATGAGTCACCCCGTGGGAAGCAGTAAGCGTATGATTGGGACGTTACTGATGCAGTAAGACGTTGGCTCCGACGTCGACAAGTGGAGTGGTACCATGCGGCCATACAGCTCCTCCCATTACACGAAGTGAAAAACAGGGTTTTGTGGCCAAAAGAGAGGAGAATAATATGGCGTGTTGGAATCCTAAATAAAATCAACCTGCTTTCAGGAAAAAGTGCCGCATTACTTATTCAACGGCCCTCGTAATTTTCGCTTCACAGCACTGCAATTAATTGACTCAACAAGCGGCGTATAGGTACATATCGACAGGAGAGATTCCCCTTTCAGCAGCGAGGATGCAGTGTAAACAAACCCCAAATAACTCATAAGAAACTTAAAGTGTGAGCTATGGCTGCTAAAGACAACCTGCTCACTAAATACGAAACAAGAGATTCTAGTGAAAAGCAGGCCGCAAAACAAGTGCCATAGTACTCGGCTTTGCAGGAGAACAGGCACAGTATAATACCGGTTCACTGGACATCACAGGTACGAATAGGGGCGGCGTCAACTGCTGCCGCTGCGCTGTGCTGGAGATGCGACGGCTCCCGCCACTTGTGGGAGATCAGCGCCGGGCCACACAGTAGCAGCTGGCGGCCTCTCCTTTGTCCCTGTTACACCGCCAGGCCCTGCATTATTACACAGCACCACTCTGTGACGTCACACACGGCGGCGCGGCGTCATTTAGTTCCGCTCCTGCTCGTCCGCTTTGTTTTCCCCCGTGTTTACTCGCCGCGTAATCAGTTTTGCTTTTCACGGGGCGATGCGTGTCGCATTAGTTAATGAATTCCTCGTATCGCGTTTTAATTTATTAGAAAGCTGCGTTCTTCTTGTGTCCTTTTTAACGTACCTCTACCTAGACATATATGTGGGTCTTCTTTACACCACCTGATGAAATGGCCTCTACGCAGGAACAGTGGCAATAGTTTGTACTCATTCGGTGACATACATTTTTCACTCAGCCATTTACGCTCGTATTTCCTTTTCAGGCTTTCTCTGTTACACTTCTCTCTTACAGTACGAGGTACATATCAATCCTTTATTATTCACGACGGAATGGTACATAAATTTTATTTTATTTTATGTGTCCCGGATCTTGTTGAATGGTTATTGTCTATTATTGCTGGTAAAACAAACAAGCGAAACAAATGAAAAAAATGAATCACAAAAATTTTAATGTTTTATGACAACTATTTCAGCATTCTTTTCTCGGTGGTGGTGTGGGGGGGGGGGGAGGAGGGTGAAGGAGACGTCATATTCTCTGTTGACTAAAGACATTATTTATTTCACAAGTGCTGTTTCGGCCTATGGGCCATTTTCAAGTGGTACTGCGAAAGGTAAAAAAATACGGAAATGAAGCCCAAAACATATTTAGGGAACTGCACCTACATGTTATGTAAGTAGTAGTACACTACAAAAATGCAAAAAATCACGTCACTCACATTTTTCACATATCGAACTTCAAAATTCCCCATCTTGTAAAAGCAATACGTAGAGATTCTATAAAATGTGTAGAGGTAGTGAACAATAATAAAACACCCCGATAATTTCACAGCAAATCTTAGGTCTACACTTACACATAGTTTCTTTTCCCCTTCGGAAACCCGAAGCTCTGTAATTAGCATTAATAACAACTCATCATGTTTGTGAGTTCAGACTCTCACCCCTTATCGCGGGATGCTAACACAATCTTTCAGGTAAGAAAAAAAAAGAAAAAGGGAAACACAAAGTTTTGGTAAATAAAATGGCCAACAGACATCATGATGAATTTCTTTTATTTCAGATACGATCATATTCCATGGGGCAGTCATGGTTAAGTCGTTAAAATGTCAATATTTCTTAACGAAAAGGGAATTTCATAATATGTAAATCAGAGATCTATTCCGATGCAATATTGTTTCTCTCCAAAAACATCATCGAAGTTGTGCTGTTGCCAGCTGGTAGCGTGTGCCTGTTGCACTCAGCAATTTTTGTTAAGAAAGGAGTGGACAGTGTAGCACAAACTTTTCGTGTTACAAAATATCTTCTTTGATAGAACGTTAACTTAAAAACTAATCACAATGGGAATAAATTTAGTCAGGTAGCACCGTTTTAAACAATATGGCCATGTATTTGGGAGGTTAAATGTCCCAATCTCCATCTCGCCATCCTCATTAGGTTTCCAGTCGTTTCCCTAAATCGCTTCATAAGTACTTATACCGTTTATACTATCTTATATCTTATATAGTACCCGTGGTCTAGGGGCACCGGCACGGTAGCTCAGCGTGTTCGGTCAGGCACATAGCTGCCCTCTGTAATAAAAAACTGAGTTACTCGATCAACAACGAACTTAAACGGATGTCTTACGACGTCCGCACCGAGCAGATGCAACGAACAAAAGCGAACAAAATGAGATTTTAACGAAAAAAGGGGTAGCGTCTTTGATTCATAATCAAAACGTCTTCGGACCCGTGTTCGATTCCAACCACTGCCAATTTCTTAATAAATAATCAGCATTGGCGGATGAAGACTTCGGGCATAAGAAGTCAGCCTCATTCTGCCAACGGCCTTGTCAAAGAGGGCGGAGGAGCGGATAGAGGTTCAAGGCACTCTCTTGTCCCAGGGGTGGGAAATTGCCCCTAAAGGCGGAAGAATCAGCAATGATCAACAACATGAGGATGCAGAAGGCAATGGAAACCACTGAATTAAAGACATGTAACGTGTATCCACAGGACATGTGGCTTGTTTTTCAAGAAGTGTCATGATGATCTCTCCATTGGTATAAGATTCCGGAATAGTCCCCCATTCGGATCTCCGGGAGGGGACTGCCAAGGGGAAGGCTACCATGAGAAAAAGATTGAATAATCAACGAAAGGATAATGTTCTACGAGTCGGGGCGTGGAATGTCAGAAGCTTGAACGTGGTAGGGAAACTAGAAAACCTGAAAAGGGAAATGCAAAGGCTCAATCTAGGTATAGTAGGGGTCAGTGAAGTGAAGTGGAAGGAAGACAAGGATTTCTGGTCAGATGAGTATCGGGTAAAATCAACAGCAGCAGAAAATGGTATAACAGGTGTAGGATTCCTTATGAATAGGAAGGTAGGACAGAGGGTGTGTTACAGTGAACAGTTCAGTGACCAGGTTGTTCTAATCAGAATCGACAGCAGACCAACACCGACAACGATAATTCAGGTATACATGCCGACGTCGCAAACTGAAGATGAACAGACAGAGAAAGTGTATGACGATATTGAAAGGGTAATGCAGTATGTTAAGGGGAACGAAAATCTAATAGTCATGGGCGACTGGAATGCAGTTGTAGGGGAAGGAGTAGAAGAACAGGTTACAGGAGAATATGGGCTTGGGACAAGGAATGAAAGAGGAGAAAGACTAATTGAGTTCTGTAACAAGTTTCAGCTAGTAATAGCGAATACCCTGTTCAAGGAACACAAAAGAAGGAGGTATGCTAGGAAAAGGCCGGGAGATACGGGAAGATTTCAATTAGATTACATCATGGTCAGACAGAGATTCCGAAACCAGACAATGGAATGTAAGGCGTACCCATGAGCAGATATAGACTCAGATCACAATATAGTAGTGATGAAGAGTAGGCTGAATTTCAAGACATTAGTCAGGAACAATCAATACGCAAAGAAGTGGGATACGGAAGTTCTAAGGAATGACGAGATACGTTTGAAGTTCTCTAACGCTATAGATACAGCAATAAGGATTAGCGCAGTAGGCAGCACAGTTGAAGAGGAATGGACATATCTAAAAAGGGCCATCACAGAAGTTGGGAAGGTAAACATAGGTACAAGGAAGGTAGCTGCGAAGAAACCATGGTTCTCAAAATAAATACTTCAAATGACTGATGAAAGGAGGAAGTACAAACATGTTCCGGGAAAATCAGGAATACAGAAATACAAGTCGCTGAGGAATGAAATAAATAGGAAGTGCAGGGAAGCTAAGACGAAATGGCTGCAGGAAAAATGTGAAGACATCGAAAAAGATATGATTGTCGGAAGGACAGACTCAGCATACAGGAAAGTCGAAACAACCTTTGGTGACATTAAAAGCAACGGTGGTAACATTAAGAGTGCAATGGGAATTCCACTGTTAAATGCATAGGAGAGAGCAGATAGGTGGAAAGAATACATTGAAGCCTCTATGAGGGTGAAGATCTGTCTGATGTGATAGAAGAAGAAACAGGAGTCGATTTAGAAGAGATAGGGGATCCAGTATTAGAATCGGAATTTAAAAGAGCTTTGGAGTACTTACGGTCAAATAAGGCAGAAGGGATAGATAACATTCCGTCAGAATTTCTAAAATAATTAGGGGAAGTGGCAACAAAACGACTATTCACGTTGGTGTGTAGAATATATGAGTCTGGCGACATACCATCTGACTTTCGGAAACGAATCATCCACACAGTTCCGAAGACGGTAAGAGCTGACAAGTGCGAGAATTATCGCACAATCAGCTTAACAGCTCATGCATCCAAGCTGCTTACAGGAATAATATACAGAAGAATGGAAAAGAAAATTGAGAATGCGCTACGTGACGATCAGTTTGGCTTTAGGAAAAGTAAAGGCTCGAGAGAGGCAATTCCCACGTTACGGCTAATGATGGAAGCAAGGCTGAAGAAAAATCAAGACACGTTCATAGGATTTGTCGACCTGGAAAAAGCGTTCGACAATATAAAATGGTGCAATCTATTTGAGATTGTGAAAAAAGTAGGTGTAAGCTATAGGGAGATACGGGTCATATACAATATGTACAACAACCAACAGGGAATAATAAGAGTGGAGGATCAAGAACGAAGTGCTCGTATTAAGAAGGGAGTAAGACAAGGCTGTAGCCTTTAGCCCCTACTCTTCAATCTGTACATCGAGGAAGCAATGATGGAAATAAAAGAAAGGTTCAGAAGTTGAATTAAAATACATGGTGAAAGGAATTCAATGATACGATTCGCTGGTGACATTGCTATCGTGAGTGAAAGTGAAGAAGAATTAAATGATCTGCTGAAAGGAATGAACAGTCTAATGAGTACACACTATGGTTTGAGAATAAATCGGAGAAAGACGAAGGTAATGAGAAGTAGTAGAAATGAGAACAGCGAGAAACTTAACATCAGGATTGATGGTCACGAAGTCAATGAAGTTAAGGTATTCTGCTACCTAGGCAGTAAAATAACCAATGACGGACGGAGCAAGGAAGACATCAAAAGCAGACTAGCTATGGCAAAAAAGGCATTTCTGGCCAAGAGAAGTCTACTAATATCAAATACTTGCCTTAAGTTGAGGAAGAAATTTCTGAGGATGTACGTCTGGAGTACAGCATTGTATGGTAGTGAAATGGACTGTGGGAAACCGGAACAGAAGAGAATCGAAGCAGTTGAGATGTGGTGCTATAGACGAATGTTGAAAATTAGGTGGACTGATAAGGTAAGGAATGAGGAGGTTCTACGCAGAATCGGAGAGGAAAGGAATATGTGGAAAACACTGATAAGGAGAAGGGACAGGATGATAGAACATCTGCTAAGACATGAGGGAATGACTTCCATGGTACTAGAGAGAGCTGTAGAGGGCAAAAACTGTAGAGGAAGACCGAAATTGGAATACGTCAAGCCAATAATTGAGGACGTAGGTTGCAAGTGCTACTCTGAGATGAAGAGGTTAGCACAGGGGAGGAATTCGTGGCGGGCCGCATCAAGCCAGTCAGTAGACGGATGACCAAAAAAAAAAAAAAAAAAAAAAACTCTCACCATGGACAACGCTGTAGCCAATGGCCTTCGTTTAACGATCTAGAGCGGAGTTATTGCGTAGAGCTGTCAGTGCTTACAGACAAGCAACAATGCGTGAAATAAGCTCAGAGATCAAGGTTGGATGTACGACGAAAGTGTCCTTCAGGACAGTGCAGTGAAATCTGGCAGCACACAACTGATGTAAGTGCGTTTGCTAATAGCGTGACATCGCCTGCAGCGCCTCTCCTGGGCTTATGGTCAGATGAGTCTCTATGTCAGTTGCTAAGAGTTCGAGAGTGACGTACACCCCGTGAATCCATGGTCCCAAGTCGTCAACAATGTTCTGTGCAAGCTAATAGTGAGTCCATAATGTCGTGGGCAGTGTTGACATGAAATGGATTGATTCCTCTGGTCCAATTGAACAGACCATTGACTGTAAATGTTTATTTTCGGCTACCTCAAGACCATTTGCAGCCATTTATTGGCTTCACGTTCATAAGCATTGTAAGGTGGCTATAATTTCGCACCTTACAAGAACTCATCCACATACTTTGCCATGTTTTACAAACACAATTAGGTATCATTTGATAAGTTGCACATTGTATATATGGATATATAAAGGAGACTGACATTGTCACGTACGTCTTGTAAATTATTGTTAACGCTTATTGCATAAAAGGTGACGGAGTGTCTTTACTATAAAAAAGGGCGTAATTAATGATTGCCTATACTAGTAGAGGCTGGAACGCCAGTGGAGATGAAACGGCAGGCAGAACTCAGGCCCTGGGTGGAAGGCCCTCACAGGTGTTGGTCCTGTTTAAACACAGGAAGTAACTAGACAGACGTCGTGGCCCCTGAGCTTTGGAGAACAATAGGGTGACGGCCGGCCGCTATTGTAATAGGGGCTGGAGGGATAACCGGATAATACTTCCGAACGCAGGTGAGAGGAACGAAGAGGCGGCACCTCGGAAACCACGCACGCTGGGTTATTTCCAAAGATTTTTACTTAGAAGCGTAGCATTGTGCGAGTATAGGTTTTTCACCGCAAACTTTCCGGCTTGGACGACGAAAGACTGAAAATATGAGTGGTCGGCGTTCGGAAGAATCTGTAGGGAGGGAGAATATTCCGTGGTTTCGGGAATATGATTCATTTTCTGCATTACGATGGTTGGGAGCCAAGCCTTGCTGGGAAGCCAGCACTGGATAGACAAGGTCTTACGTTGTGAGTGCCCGTGCGTGACGGTCTCTAGGTATCGGCTTTTCTTCGTACAGATGGACTTTCTGTCTTTGATCTCAGGAGAGTTAATACTTAGAACAGTTACGCACTGTACTTTTGTGAACTTATACGATTCTGGACTTCACCTCCGGGTTGGAAGTCGTCGTTGAGTACGTAGCGTTCAGTAATTGAGAGCACTATCTCTGGCTATACTTACGTTGACACGTTACCTTAACTCCTTCCTTGTAGCTGGGAGTTCGCGTTTCTCGTCTGTAGAACACAGAGAGGAGAACACAGTATCAGAGTATATTAGTCAGAGGACCGCCTTCTGTCGTCCAAGTGTTTGAAAGAGGCCGGCCGGAGTGGCCGTGCGGTTCTAGGCGCTACAGTCTGGAACCGAGCGACCGCTACGGTCGCAGGTAGTGCCTCAGGAATGGATGTGTGTGATGTCCTTAGGTTAGTTAGGTTTAATTAGTTCTAAGTTCTGGGCGACTGATGACCTCAGAAGCTAACTCGCATCGTGCTCAGAGCCATTTGTTTGAAAGAGTTTATTTGTGGATGGTGTTCTTCCATCGTCGCAGACGAGTACGAGAACCATCACTTCGACGCATTGGACGCAGTACATACGGTGATATCGCAAATTGCTTCGCTTCAGGGGGTAGTCAGACAGGGCCAAATCTTCATTTAGCATTTATTATTTTCCGTTGCGCGCATTCATTTTACGCCTGCCTGGAGAAGCTTCTCGGAACATTTCATTGGACCACAATTGTTCGCGATGGTTTTTAAGAAAATTTTGGTCCACTCGAGCGAATGGTTTTGCTACTCAAACCGCCCGACATGAATGCAATCGAATATTTATGGGACGTAATCGAGAAGTGATATTGAGCACAAAATCCTACACCACAAAATCCTACACCAGCAACTTTCACAGCCTTGACGGTTATAGAGGCAGCATGGCTCAATATTTATGGACGTGTCTTCCGACAACTTGAAGAGTGCATACCACGTTGAGTTGCTGCAATACGCCTGGAAAAAGGAGGACTGTCAAGTCAGTGTACATATTCGTAGCAGAGATGACCTCAAACTCAAAGATGATAGCATACTGGTCTTTTCCTTGTGAATAGCTTATTACATGGTGGTCGTCAATAGTATTTCTGGACGAGAACTGAAAAGAAGGAAGTGACACTCAGCAAAAGTAAAAATCAGTGAAACCGTAAAATTATACCAGGCGGAACCTTGAATGCTGGTGGTTTGAGTGCCAAATGGAAGCAAGAAAATCTCTAAAACAAAACATAAAAGAAGAATAAAGATTTACTAAGTGTTAGTGATTTGTAATGGAAAGAATGTAAATGTTCCAAGTCAGAAGATTTTTTTTTTTTTTGGTCATCAGTCTACTGACAGGTTTGATGCAGACCGCCACGAATTCCTTTCCTGTGCTAACCTCTTCACCTCAGAGTAGCACTTGCAACCTACGTCCTCAATTATTTGCTTGACGTATTCCAGTCTCTGTCTTCCTCTACAGTTTTTGCCCTCTACAGCTCCCTCTAGTACCGTGGAAGTCATTCCCTCATGTCTTAGCAGATGTTCTATCATCCTGTCCCTTCTCCTTATCAGTGTTTTCCACATATTCCTTTCCTCTCCGATTCTGCGTAGAACCTCATCATTCCTTACCTTATCAGTCCACCTAATTTACAACATTCGTCTACAGCACCACATCTGAAATGCTTCGATTCTCTTCTGTTCCGGTTTTCCCACAGTCCATGTTTCACTACCATACAATGCTGTACTCCAGACGTACATCCTCAGAAATTTCTTCCTCAACTTAAGGCAAGTATTTGATATTAGTAGACTTCTCTTGGCCAGAAATGCCTTTTTTGCCATAGCTAGTCTGCTTTTGATGTCTTCCTTGCTCCGTCCGTCATTGGTTATTTTACTGCCTAGGTAGCAGAATACCTTAACTTCATTGACTTCGTGACCATCAATCCTGATGTTAAGTTTCTCGCTGTTCTCATTTCTACTACTTCTCATTACCTTCGTCTTTCTCCGATTTATTCTCAAACCATAGTGTGTACTCATTAGACTGTTCATTCCTTTCAGCAGATCATTTAATTCTTCTTCACTTTCACTCACGATAGCAATGTCACCAGCGAATCGTATCATTGAATTCCTTTCACCATGTATTTTAATTCAACTTCTGAACCTTTCTTTTATTTCCATCATTGCTTCCTCGATGTACAGATTGAAGAGTAGGGGCTAAAGGCTACAGCCTTGTCTTACTCCCTTCTTAATACGAGCACTTCGTTCTTGATCGTCCACTCTTATTATTCCCTCTTGGTTGTTGTACGTGTTTTATATCATCTGTCTCTCCCTATAGCATACACCTACTTTTTTCAGAATCTTGAAGAGCTTGCCCCATTTTATATTGTCGAACGCTTTTTCCAGATCGACAATTCCTATGAACGTGTCTTGATTTTTCTTTAGCCTAGCTTCCGTTATTAGCCGTAACGTCAGAATTGCCTCTCTTGTGTCTTTACTTTTCCTAAAGCCAAACTGATCGTCACGTAGCGCATTCTCAATTTTCTTTTCCATTCTTCTGTATATTATTCTTGTAAGGTGCTTCGATGCATGAGCTGTTCAGCTGATTGTGCGATAATTCTCGCACTTGTCAGCTCTTGCCGTCTTCGGAATTGTGTGGATGATGCTTTTCCGTAAGTCAGATGGTATGTCGCCAGACTCATATAATCTACACACCAACGTGAATAGTCGTTTTGTTGCCACTTCCCCTAATTATTTTAGAAATTCTGATGGAATGTTATCTATCCTTCTGCCTTATTTGACCGTAAGTGCTCCAAAGCTCTTTTAAATTCCGATTCTAATAATGGATCCCTTATCTCTTCTAAATCGAATGCTGTTTCTTCTTCTATCACATCAGACAGATCTTCACCCTCATAGAGGCTTCAATGTATTCTTTCCACCTATCTGCTCTCTCCTCTGCATTTAACAGTAGAATTCCCGTTGCACTCTTAATGTTACCACCGTTGCTTTTAATGTCACCAAAGGTTGTTTCGACTTTCCTGTATGCTGAGTCTGTCCTTCCGACAATCATATCTTTTTCGATGTCTTCACATTTTTCCTGCAGCCATTTCGTCTTAGCTTCCCTGCACTTCCTATTTATTTCATTCCTCAGCGACTTGTATTTCTGTATTCCTGATTTTCCCGGAACATATTTGTACTTCCTCCTTTCATCAATCATTTGAAGTATTTCTTTTGTTAACCATGGTTTCTTCGCAGCTACCTTCCTTGTACCTATGTTTACCTTCCCAACTTCTGTGATGGCCCTTTTTAGAGATGTCCATTCCTCTTCAACTGTGCTGCCTATTGCGCTAATCCTTATTGCTATATCTATAGCGTTAGAGAACTTCAAACGTGTCTCGTCATTCCTTAGAACTTCCGTATCCCACTTCTTTGCGTATTGTTTCTTCCTGACTAATGTCTTGAACTTCAGCCTACTCTTCATCACTACTATATTGTGATCTGAGTCTATATCGGCTCCTGGGTACGCCTTACATTCCATTGTCTGGTTTCGGAATCTCTGTCTGACCATGATGTAATCTAATTGAAATCTTCCCGTATCTCCCGGCCTTTTCCTAGCATACCTCCTTCTTTTGTGTTCCTTGAACAGGGTATTCGCTATTACTAGCTGAAACTTGTTACAGAACTCAATTAGTCTTTCTCCTCTTTCATTCCTTGTCCCAAGCCCATATTCTCCTGTAACCTGTTCTTCTACTCCTTCCCCTACAACTGCATTCCAGTCGCCCATGACTATTAGATTTTCGTTCCCCTTAACATACTGCATTACCCTTTCAATATCCTCATACACTTTCTCTATCTGTTCATCTTCAGCTTGCGACTTCGGCATGTATACCTGAATTATCGTTGTCGGTGTTGGTCTGCTGTCGATTCTGATTAGAACAACCTGGTCACTGAACTGTTCACTGTAACACACCCGCTGCCCTACCTTCCTATTCATAACGAATCCTACACCTGTTATACCATTTTCTGCTGCTGTTGATATTACCCGATACTCATCCGACCAGAAATCCTTGTCTTCCTTCCACTTCACTTCACTGACCCCTACTATATCTAGATTGAGCCTTTGCATTTCTCTTTTCAGATTTTCTAGTTTCCCTACCACGTTCAAGCTTATGACATTTCACTCCCGACTCGTAGAACATTATCCTTTCGTTGATTATTCAATCTTTTTCTCATGGTAACCTCCCCCTTGGCAGTCCCCTCCCGGAGATCAGAATGGGGGACTATTCCGGAATCTTTTGTCATTGAAGAGATCATCATGACACTTCTTCAACTACAGGCCACATGTCATGCGGTTACACGTTACGCGTCTTTAATGCAGTGGTTTCCATTGCCTTCTGCATCCTCATGTCGTTGATCATTGCTGATTCTTCCGCCTTTAGGGACAATTTCCCACCCCTGGGACAAGTGAGTGCCCTGAACTTCTATCCGCTTCTCCGTCCTCTTTGACAAGGCCGTTGGCACAATGAGGCTGACTTCTTATGCCGGAAGTCTTCGGCCACCAATGCTGATTATTTATCAAAATTTAGGCAGTGGCGGGGATCGAACTGGGGACCGAAGACGTTTAGATTATGAATCGAAGACGCTACTCCTAGACCACGGCCACGGTCACTAATGAGTTTTTTTAAATTTTTTTTAACTGACTCTTCTCAATTGTATGTGGATGATAGATTGTTGTGAATGTCGCGTAGGTAAATTAGTAGGGGAAGAGTTCAGAACAAGATAAGAAATGGTGGAGGACAACTCGAACTCAGCACAGAGACTTCCAGTAGCTGGCCCGAGTGGTCGAGCGGTTCTAGGCGCTACAACCTGGAACCGCGCAGCCGCTGCGGTCGCAGGTTCGAATCCTGCCTCGGACGTGGATGTGTCTGATGTCCTTAGGTTACTTAGGTTTAAGTAGTTCTAAGTTCTAGGGGACTGATGACCTCAGAAGTTAATTCCCATAGTGCTCAGAGCCATTTGAACCATTTGACTTCCAGTAACATAGAATCTCAAGTAAAATCTCTAGTTTTTCTTATCTTTCTGATTCTGTGTTTCACTGGCTAAAATATAAATTTTCCTAGAAGAAAGAGAAATTATGTATTATCGTTCATATTTTAATGGATCTGCGTTATGGAAGCTAAGTATTGCTTTGTGTGCAAACATCATTGTTCATGATGGACAAAGTGAATGTGTCGTGGCGAGAGGGGTCATAGTGTTGCTATTGGAGTAGACGTACAATCGTTTTGAACGCAGGACAGTAGAATACACGGAACACGATAGGTAAGCATACGAAACGAATTCTTAAGCAGCTCTGTTGGCCTCAGCCGGAGGAGGTATTGGCCTCTGCCCTCCATGCGGTCACTTGTGACCAGCTTCCCACAAGCCTCTCTATTTAAAATAGATAGTGGCCTCTAGGACCTTCATCGTATAACTAGGATTTCGTCTTGAAACCATGATTTGAAGCTTTGACCACGAGTTCTCGATTGGGGATAAGTCCTCAGCTCGTAGTCCTGCGGTAGCGTTCTCGCTTCCCACGCCCGGATTCCCGGTTTCAATTCCCGGCGGGGTCAGGGACTTTCTCTGCCTCGTGATGACTGGGTGTTGTGTGCTGTCCTTCGGTTAGTTAGGTTTAAGTAGTTCTAAGTTCTAGGGGACTGATGACCATAGATGTTAAGTCCCATAGTGCTCAGAGCCATTTGAACCATTTGATTGGGTTGAGGACTGGGCTGTTGCCAGGCCAAGACAGCACACTAACCTGATGGCCATCGAACTGTTTCTCGTTGATTTTTGCAGTATAAAATAGTGCACCGTCTTGCTGAAAGGTGCTCCAATGTTTGTTACCATCAACAAACTGATGGGTTGCTTCATAGTGGCACCGAGCGAGGTGGCGCAGTGGTTAGCACACTGGACTCGCATTCGGGAGGACGACGGTTCAATCCCGTCTCCAGCCATCCTAATTTAGGTTTTCCGTAATTTCCCAAAATCGTTTCAGGCAAATGCCAGGATGGTTCCTTTGAAAGGGCACGGCCGATATCCTTCCCAATCCTTCCCTAACCCGAGCTTCTGCTCCGTCTCTACTGACCTCGTTGTCGACGGGACGTTTAACACTTCATAGTGGCAGCTGTGCACTGAGGTAATAAGACTCCGTCTGGCTGACTACGAACGAACCTAATGCCACTACTTCGAAAGATGCTGATCTTAGGCTAGTCACTCCAAATGACTCTAGCCCAGTCGATTTGCTTCCATTCTGTGTGCATGTGAACATTACATATGTTTCTGCCTCTGCCTTACGTTCACAGAAGGATTCTTGATTGGAATGTTTGGTCGCAAACCACATTCACGAAGTTTCTGTCCTACTCATCGATTAGACACCTAAAGACGCCATTTACTATCTGGCAGAGAAAGACGGCAGATTCTACGACAGTATTTGTTACTAATTATTGGTTTTCCGCCGGTTCTTGCAGCAATTTTTGATTGACGAAATTTCTTCACGTCGGTTGCAGACTTCCCTCCAGCCATCCATTTCTGCTATTCCTGTATACGTGTAACCTTCCTCTAGGAGCGTTAGTGCCATTCTCCGTTTACATGGTGACCAATCAGCACGAGAGACATCGTTTTCAGTACGTCACCCTTCTCATCGCACATCACACTAAAGAAACCTTACACTTCCGCAACAAAATTTATTGCTACTACTGGAATTACAACAACGATCAGAACGCTTTTTTCACTGGATAAAGCAATAAAAACACGCTTAGGTTGATTGATTTGTCGGAAGAGACTAAATTACAAGCAGTTGCACAAGTAAGTAAAACTGTGAACTTCTTTAATCGTTTTCAGGTAAGTCTATTAGGTTCATTTTTATAAAAAAAATTTGTCATATTCTCTATAAATGATAAATATTCAAAATGACATATCATAAACAAAAAATAAATGCTTAATTTATAATTTTAGTATACAAAAACTTACATCATATGTGTTAAAAAAGAATTAATATTTCGACAAGCTTCCTGAATTAACGCCACTACTGTTCATCTTCTTTCAATTACATAGTCCGCAAGCTACCATACGGCACATGGTGGAAGGTTTTTTGCACTATTGTTTCTTTCGCAAATGGGCTGAGGGAAAAGCAATTGATTATATGCTTCCGTATTAGATCTGACTTCTCTTATCTTTGTTTCACTGTCCCTACGCAACATGGGTGTTGCTGGCAGTAGGACCAATCATCAGTCTGTGGACAGTGACTGCTCTCTTACGCTTCCTAATACTTTACCGCAAGAAGGGCGCTCTCTTTTCCGTGGATTCCGATTAGATTTTATGCAGAATCTCAGTAATATTCGCTGACTAATTGAACTTATCCATTGCTATATGCCCTCCCTTAATCAGTCTTGGTGTGGATGCCAAACACTTCAGCAGTATTTAAGAATGGCAGCACAGAAGTTCTGAGTGCTGTCCCCATTACATGTGTACACTTTCCTAGAGTACTCCCAGTAACCTGAAGTCTTCCCTACAACCGAATTTGATTGCTCGATGCATTTAGTGTCGGTTTTCAAGGATACACCTAAATATTTAACCGACGCAACTGTGTCAGGCAGCATACCACAAATACTGTTCTCGAACATTACGGGACTGTTCCTCCTACTCATCTGCGTTAAATCACATTATTCTACTTTTAGGGCAAGATGTTGTTGATCGGGGGTCACTCTGTTGATAATTGATAACTTAATTATTTAATGATATTGTATCAGATCACCTTATGAAATACTCTAAAATCCAGGTTTGTCGAAAACATGTTCTGAGACCAAACTCTGTACAAAATATAGGTTGATTGTTTCGGACAGAAGAAAGAGGTTGAATCCACCACTAATAACGCTGTTTATCTAGGTAACCGGTTTCGAACCGACAGGCTCATTTTTAGACAGTACTCCACAAGATGCACTTTTGACTGAAGTTGACTCAACGTTTTTGCTCTTTATTCCCCCATGTGGTGAAAGTTTCTATGGACGGTGGTGCCGTCGAAGAACCTGCGTAATTTTGTTTGGTTTCATTCGCCCATTTTCCATGTGATTAACAGTGTTTTGTGTGTGCGTGTGTGTGGGTGTGTGTGTGTGTGTGTGTGTGTGTGTGTGTGTGTGTGTGTGTGTGTGGTTCTTTGCGCAGTGTGGTTGCATACAAATCACATATTCTACAGTATTTCGTGAATACAAGCTGAAAGCAATCAAATAAAATAACGCGATATTTTCGACGTCACCACCATGCCAATAATCTTTCAGCAAAGAACAAAAATGTTGTCTACATTTCAAACAAATGTGCGTCTTTTGAACAGGCGTCTGAAGATGAACCTGTATGTCAAATATTGGTTACGGCGCTGTTAAACAGCATTATTAATAGTGGCTGGTTGTGGTCTTTTCCTTTGAAGGGTCAACCTACAGTCTTGAATTTTAATTTATGTGACATGGAGAAAATCGAAATAGAAGGATATCTTAAGCGTGCAGGAAAATATACGATACGTGTCCTGATAACGGCAAGTATTAGGTTACGACAGCTGATAGATTTACTGTATGTGCAGGAGATATGTGCGAAGAAGAAATGCAGACTATTAAAATTCAGTTTTTGAAATATGTAAAGAGCTTAGTCGTAAAATAACGATATAAGTAAGGAAATGCGACTTAAAAATTTCCGAAGAACAGATAGAGCAAGTAGTAAACGGGGAACAACATGAACACAATATTTACCTACATGCAGGGAACGAAATATAGCTTCAAATATTACTCTTAAGAAGCAACAGGAATCATGAGATCGTTTCATTAACGAAACTGGAAATGAAGTTCATGGACGAGAGTCAATAGCAGATACACTAATAAGACACAGAAGCTAAAAAGAGAAAGACAGAGCTGAATAAATAGAACAGCTTTAGAACGATAGGAAGAGCATTATAAAAATATCTAGGCTGACGATTCTGTTGCGACGGAACACTGGGAAGTTTTATGAGATAACAGTCATACTCTTCATCACAATAAATGAACGGAAATGAGCGTTTGGCGTGATTGGCCCGGAGGCCCCTCGCGGGGCAGGTCCAGCCGCCTTGGTGCAGCTCTTACTACATTCGACGCCACATTGGGCGACCTGCGGGCCGCATTGGGATGAAATGATAATGAAGACAGCACAACAGTCCTTGAGTGGAGAAAATCCCCGACCCAGTCGGGAATTGAACCCGGGCCCGTAAGATGACAACCTCTCACGCTGACCACTCAGCTATCGGGGCGGACGGAATGAATAAACGAGATTTATCAATAGAGAAATTGAAGAACAGAAAAACAACAGGGACAGACGGCATAAAAACCGAATACTGAGGTTTTCCATTAAGCGACATATGCTACATCTCATTAACTTAAGTTCGACTTCGTGCATAAAGTGCCTGATGGGCAGAAGAAAGGCAGCAGAGGCAACCCAAGCATTTGTATAGAAATTAGAGTCGTTAAAACAGACAATAATATCTACAGCAGTATGTTAAATAATAGACTATGCCCTCAGAACAAATACATTTCAAAAAAGGACGATCCTGCAACAGTGGTATTTTTGAAATAAAGTAACTGGTAGAGAATAATAGGGAATATAACTCAAAGACGCATGTAGGATTTGTAGGTTATGAAAAAGCTTTTGAAAAACTCTATATGGTCTTATTTTGCGAGATTATAGAAAGCAGAGACTTCCGTAAATTTCTAATTAATCCCTTAGAAGTCCTTTACAAAGATACAAAAATAATAATCGAAGAAGGAAATAACTTGTCTAAATAATAACAATACCGGCACTTTGGTGAGAATGTGACCTGTCAACAACACTTCTCAACAGCTACATAGGTGACATAGTCAGGCCTTGGAAGCGAAATACCACCTACGGCATAAACATCAACAGTGATAAATGTTTCAATAGCCTATTATGGACATATTACCAAACAATAATTCAAGGAAATGAAGCTAAACTTGAAATGGCAATTTATCACTTTAAATAATAGTGAGTCAAACTGAAGGTCACAGGTTAATGTAAGCGCAACGCAAGTCATCGCAAATTTAAAATTCTGGTATATTGAAATACGGTATAATCACCAGAATTTGGAATGCAAGCTTGCAAACTCTGTAGACCATAGAGGGTTACAGCAGCAGTATGTAGGTGAGAGCTGCCCACCAAAGAGCTATCGCTTGAGACAACTAAAGTCGCGAATGGCGGTTGTTTGAATTCAGTGAATACAGGTTACAAGTCGTCTGTCTTGGAGCTGTCTTTGAAGTAACCGATTTGTAATAGTTCGTTGTGACACTGTGCTACCAACTGCTGCTTAAACAGCTGATGCATATGCAGTACGATGCGCCAGAGACATAAGCCGAACACGATCATGGTCTTTCCTCTCGGTAGTGGAACCTGGCCGTCCGGAGTCCAGACTTCTTGCGGAGTCTTATGCAGTATAGCAGAAGTGACGTCTGACTTCTCGTAGCCCTATTGCACGATTTCATTCAAAATTAGCGAGATGTTGATAATAGCATCTTCGTCGCCTCAAAGGCATTTTTGACTAATATCGACTCACTACGTCCAATATCAAAGGTAGGTAACGCCGCGACCCTTACACCGTGTATTTAAAGGAAACCTGATTTGCACCCTCGTATTGGCGCTAGCTACTAGGGCGACTCTTATGCGACTGGCCTCGAAGTTTAACAGACAGTATGTTTCAGATGAAGAAATACGTCCACCAACTTTCGTTTATGTCGGGCAACTTCTTGTTGGTGTTGTTACTTTTTGTGTCACCACCACCACCACCACCATCACCACAACCACCACTAATAACAGGAATGTTCAGAGCATCAAAAGAAAATCTCCTAAAAGATATAAAATTACAGGAAATAATATGACACTGGAACAGATTATATACTTTCAATATCACGGCTGTAACATGGGACGAAATTCCGACAGTAAATTTCATGGTACGATCTTAAAATATAACGCACGCCGTGAAAAAATTAAAATACGATAAAAAGCCACCAACGAGATAAAGACGAAGCTTTACATAGTAGTAGCAGTGCCTGTTATACTGTATGAGTGTTGTACCTGGATTCCAATGCAAAAGGTTATGAGATTTATCCGTAATGCTAAGGCGTGTGAAAGAAAGAAATATTTCAGAAGTGAAGATATTACAAATGAATTACGTTTTGATTCAGTTGTTAAGGAAACAAGTCCTAACAGAAACAGACTGTAGGAACATGTACCTAAAATCCATAAAAGCAGACTTTCATAATATTCACTAAAAACCTAGAAGGTGACGATGGACGGGAAGGCCACAGAATAGATTTCATGCCCGGAGGAGGTAAAAACAACTAATGCATGAGGGGAAAAAGAAGAACCAATTTAATCTGAAAAGTTTTTAACTTCACAGTTAAATATTGTTGTGCAACATCAGTTTTTATTCAGCCACTATTTCGTTGTTGATTTTTATGGGAATTGGAAATATGTGCTTCGATAGGAAGCTTCGTGCTCTCCTCCCAGTTCAAGTGGGAACTGGTATAGTCTACAGTCTCCTTTGTCGGTGGAGGGCAGTCTGTGAATCTCATTACGTGAAATATATCTCCCTGGGATGCTGAGCAACCTACGTGGCTGCCAGGCTGTGGCCCATTTCATCGCTTTTGTGTGAACACACCTGGCCACTTGGTGGACGCTAAATGCCTAGCCTTCGTTGCTGTCTCATTGGGATAGCGCGACCCTTTAGACTTTATGAGCAAACTTGAAAGACTCAGATACAGTGGTGCTTCTCAGCTAGCGTGATAGCGTCTATTCCGCTTCTCTCCAAAAATCTGATTTATCCGAGGAGAGTGCGTCGCTTCACCTTCATCACGACGTGCACATTCCGACCAATCAAGGTAACGCTACTCAAGCCCAGTGTCAACTTCGTGATGCAGGTCTTGTATGAGAAAGTGGAAGTGGGAATTTTTCTTGCCTTTCCTTGCGTTTCTCTAAATTTTGTTATATTTCTCATGCGGCATCTATAGTCTGAAGTCGTGGTCTTCCTCCCCCCTACCCCCCGCCAGTCATATGGGACTTCCTTCAGGTTGGGCGGGAGGAAGGAATGTATTGGACAGTCGGGGATTGACTGACGGAGGATCGGTATCTAACTGCCATCTGGTGTTGTTCGGTACACATTTCGTCCTTTAGGTGATATACGGTTTCTCAGTACATAGTAGTTTCATCTGAACCCTGAGCAGTTTGCCTCTTATACGTTTTGACTATGTAAACTGAATTGCTGATTTCATTCCAGTCTGAATTTTGTATTTTATATCCGTATGCTGCATAGGTATGTTGGTGCTTCGTTCTCCGAGCAGTCTTCCTTTCATTTGGTACTTCCTACATTGTACGCGTCATTTCTGTTACCGTAATTTCGTAACTTATTTACAATTTTTTCATGATAACTTTTGACTAACCATTGTGAAACCGTAGAGTTCCTTTCTGCAAAACTACGGTTCGATAGTCTTCGTACACTACATAAATGACGTAGTGCATGATAGAATTGGTAGCATTGGCAGAGAAGAAACATAAATGAATGCGATAGAGGGAGACAGGGAACCGACAGTTCCTCTTTGCTTTTTGTTTGTTTTGCACGTAATTAGAACAGCACATTAATAGTGGCACATAATTCAGTGTTAGTGCATTGTTTATTTTTTATCCTTACACAATATAAATAGTATTTTATAAGAAATAAAAGTTAGTTGATGGCGTAACGTCTGCACTCTTAGGTGATCAAAGCAGTTCGATGCATGAACAGCTTGCATGGACAAACATAAAAAATGTATATTGTTGTTATTCGGTACTCAGTGCAACGTTCTTCATCATGATCAAATGCGAGGGCTTCCTGTTATTATTTATAGATGTGAAAGATATTTGTGAACAACAGAAATAGGTTTCTTGTAAGATCGAGGAAGTACTGATGTTTGACACACTTGTTCAAGGGGTCTTTTCTTATTTTGCCTTTTTGTTGAGGAAATTGTGTTGCATCGTTCCACCAACAGCACGACATGCACAGGCCGACTAATCAAGGTAACGCTGCTCAAGCTGGTACGGCTTCCGTTAGGTACGGGAGTAGTGTCGATAGCAGGCGCCGCGCTATTCCTATCGATCACATCACAGAGGGCACACTATGATCTCCCAAATACCATGCTCCTGTTGTCCGCTTGGAAACGTGCCTGTCGACTGCATGAATTTTCGAATTAAACCTGAATTAAACATCAACAAGTTCAGTTTTGCTATAGATTTCCTTTATTTTTAAGTAACACAGATGAGGCTAACTATGCAAAAGGAAAATGTTTCGTAGGTTACGCGGCCCTTGAAATATATATCCTTACTCACTTACTCATTTTCTAGACGGTTTACCGCTTCCGGTTTTTAGGGCAACCTAGTAAGATACTGCTCGCATACGCAAAGAAAGTGATAGTTATGAGGTGACGACTGACTGTATGCAACACACCTAACATACAGGTAACACTGGTACGATGTTAATTGACAAAAGCTATTAGGACAACTACCGTAGTTTACGCTTACTTACGATAGTCTGCAGTACCCTATGATCCAGCACGAATCCAGCAAGCGGATTTTTGTCGAGGTCCGATGTGGCACCCACTCTGTCGATGGTTTTTGAGGCGGTTTTCCATCAGCCTCGGCGAATGCGGACTGTTTCCCTTTATTCCGTCTCAGTTACACTATGTCGGCGATTGCTGCGCAAATACTTTCTCCACGTGCGGGTACACCATAATTACTCTACCACACAAACATTTGGGGTTACACCCGTCTGGTATGAGACGTTCCCGGTGTGGCTTCACTGGCCCGGAACAGCACAGTAACACTGGGTTAGGTGTGGGGTGGCAGCGGGGTGGCTGGACTGCAGTGGCCTGTTGTGGTGTTGTGAAACACTGTGGGTTATGGCGGGACGAAGCCTTTCCGTCGTTTCTAAATGGTTCAAATGACTCTGAGCACTATGGGACTTAACATCTAAGGTCATCAGTCCCCTAGAACGTAGAACTAGTTAAACCTAACTAACATAAGGACATCACACACATCCATGCCCGAGGCAGGATTCCAACCCGCGACTGTAGCGGTCGCGCGGTTCCAGACTGAAGCACCTAGAACTCCTCGGCCACTCCGGCCGGCTCCGTTATTTTTTTGTAGCCGGTTCATTACCTAACACACACACTCTACAATAGTTTTGCAAATGTACTTCAGAGTAAATAAAATACTGTTAGAGGTAGATCGAGAATCTTGTCGCATTACTTTCCTGGTTACGCGACCCACAAAAAAAAATTAGTTTAACCTAGCATAGTACCAAATTGTGTATTGTCGCGTTGACGTTCTTCTTTTGCATACAGTGGTCAGATTATACGATAAGTTACCGATTATTTTATTTCGTAAAAGCAAATACCATGAACTCCGGTCCATCATATCACACTAGAGTTAGCCACTTTTCAAGTTGTTGTGCACGGTGCATAATGAGGACTTCTCGTTCCCGTTAACTACCTTGTGTATAATTACAACCGTCGTAGCTGGAGCAGAACGCGGAAAGCAGGGAAGAGCGCAGTGTCGTTAGGCAGCCTCCGCGGGTCGTCGCACCTGGCGGGTCACGGCGGCGACAACTGCCGCTGCCGGCGGCGACAACGCCCCGCCGGCGACCGCGGCGCCTCGCTGACCCGTGTCATGTGGCGGCGGCGGCGGCGGCGGCTGCGGCGGTAGGCGCCGCCTGTCACGTGGCAACACGCCGCGCCGCGCCGCTCTGCGGTTTCCGCCAGCGGGCGCCTGCACGCCGTACGTACGCATTGCCCACTGTATTTGTCACGGTCCGCAGGCGCATAAATTCAGAGAACGCCAGCCAAAGTAATTAAACCGAGTAGTCCCCGTGTTCCCCATCCTCCAACTTGCTCCAGCCTCAGTCAGGAACGAGAGTTCTGTACATAAGCCGATACGAGTGTTTCATGTGGGTATTACGTAGTCAGTAATGTCTTCGGAAATACCAAGCTTAACCACATCGTGTCACTAGGTTCTTGTTGTTGTGGTCTTCAGTCCTGAGACTGGTCTGATGCAGCTCTCCATGCTGCTCTATCCTGTGCATGCTTCTTCATCTACCAGTACCTAATGCAGCCTACATCCTTCTGAATCTGCTTAGTGTATTCATCTCTTCGTCTCCCTCTGTGATTTTTACCATCCACGCTGCCCTCCAGTACTAAATTGGTGATTCCTTGATGCCTCAGAACATATCCTACCAACCAGTCCCTTCTTCTTGTCAAGTTGTGCCACAAACTCCTCTTCTCCCCAATTCTATTCAATATCTCCTCATTAGTTTTGTGATGTACCCATCTAATCTTCAGCATTCATCTGTAACACCACTTTTGGAAAGTTTCTATTCTCTTCTTGTCCCAAATATTTATCGTCCATATTTCAATTCCATACATGGCTACGCTCCATACAAATACGTTCAGAAACAACTTCCTGACACTTAAATATATACATGATGTTAACAACTTTCTCTTTTTTAGAAACTCTTTCCTTGTCATTCCCAGTCTACATATTATATCCTCTCTACTTCGACCATCATCAGTTATTTTGCTCCCCAAACAGCAAAACTCCATTACTACTTTACATGTCATTATGTGATAGCGTAAATAAGAAAATAACGTTTCTGTTAGACAGTACTTGTGTAAGACAGCGATGCAGTCATTGTTCGTACAGTTCAGTTCGTTGAAGACGCACTGACGAAAATAGGTTCAGGAGCGCGATTAAAATACAGAATGGTGAGATTTCTGATGACACTCTGACGTTCATTGAACTGAAGGAATAATTAACGGATGTTCTGACAGGCTGCCACAAATGAATTGGGAACTAAACATATGATAAATGAGATGATTATTGCATGCGTGAAAAGTAAGAACTGTAATGTATTTACGGTCAAAACGAGCAACTATTTTCGTTGTACAACTCCATCTTTTTTGTGACTATGGATCAGGGCGTAGGTAGGTTAATAAACTCAAATCAAAATTAAGTTTTACATCACACCGGTTCCCAGAACTCCTGAAGACAGACGTTGACTGTGGGTATTATATCGCAGACACAGTCGTTCTGACTGTTCAAGGTTGTCAGTAAGACTTCCCAAAAATGTTGTAGTTCCTTCTCTAGATTGTCGCACAGATGACAAAATGGTAGATATCGAAATAGACGACAGAGGGATAGAGAAGCAATTAAAATCGCTCAAAAGAGGAAAGGCCGCTGGACCTGATGGTATACCAGTTCGATTTTACACAGAGTATGCGAAGGAACTTGCACCCCTTCTTGCAGCGGTGTACCGTAGGTCTCCAGAAGAGCGTAGCGTTCCAAAGGAATAGAAAATGGCACAGGTCATCCCCGTTTTCAAGAAGGGACGTCGAACAAATGTGCAGAACTATAGGCCTATATCTCCAACATCGATCAGTTGAAGAATTTTGGAACACGTATTATGTTCGAGTATAATGACTTTTCTGGAGACTAGAAATCTACTCTGTAGGAATCAGCATGGGTTTCGTAAAAGACGGTCGTGTGAAACCCAGCTCGCGCTATTCGTCCACGAGACTCAGAGGGCCATACACACGGGTTCACAGGTAGATGCCGTGGTTCTTGGCTTCCGCAAGGCGTTCGATACAGTTCTTCACAGTCGTTTAATGAACAAAGTAAGAGCATATGGACTATCAGACCTATTGTGTGATTGGATTGAATCCTAGATAACAGCACGCAGCATGTCATTCTCAACGGCGAGAAGTCTTCCGAAGTAAGAGTGATTTCAGGTGTGCCGCAGGGGAGTGTCATAGGACCGTTGCTATTCACAATATACATAAATGACCTGGTGGATGACATCGGAAGTTTACTGAGGGTTTTTGCAGATGATGCTGTGGTGTATCGAGAGGTTGCAACAATGGAAAATTGTACTGAAATGCAGGAGGATCTGCAGCGAATTGACGCATGGTGCAGGTAATGGAAATTGAATCTGCTAGTGTGCTGCGAATACATAAAAAGATAGGTTCCTTATTATTTACCTACAAAATAGCAGGTCAGCAACTGGAAACAGTTAATTCCATAAATTATCTGGGAGTACGCATTAGGAGTGATTTAAAATGGAATGACCATATAAAGTTGATCCTCGGTAAAGCAGATGCCAGACTGAGATTCATTGGAAGAATCCTAACGAAATGCAATCCGAAAACAAAGAAAGTAGGTTACAGTACGCTTGTTCGCCCTCTGCTTGAATACTGCTCAGCAGGGTTGATAGAAGAGATGGACAAGATCCAACGGAGAGGAGCGCGCTACGATACAGGATCATTTAGTAATCGCGAAACCGTTACGGAGATGGTAGATAAACTCCAGTGGAAGACTCTGCAGGAGAGACGCTCAGTAGCTCGGCACGGGATTTTGTTAAACATACCTTCACCGAAGAGTCAAGCAGTATATTGCTCCCTCCTACGTACATCTCGCGGAGAGACCATGAGGATAAGGTCAGAGAGATTAGAGCCCACACAGAAGCATACCGACAATCCTTCTTTCCACAAACAATACGAGACTGGAATAGAAGGGAGAACCGATAGAGGTACTCATCGTACCCTCCGCCACACACCGTCAGGTGGCTTGCGGAGTATGGGTGTAGATGTAGGTGTATGAGTAGCACCTATTAGAAGCAGAGCGTCCGACATCTGAGCATTACCAGTCGTTCCACCAGGAAGGAAGTACTCGGATCGTGTTGTCTCTAGTTCAACCATACCTAGACGGTCAGTACCGCGGTTCGATCGCGTCCGTGTTGTTGATTTGTGCCAGAAAGGACTCTCAGCAAGGGAAGTGTCCAGGCGTCTCGCAGTGAGCCAAAGCGATGTTGTTCCAACTTGGAAGAGATACAGAGAGACAGGAACTGTCGATGATAATCCTCGCTCAGCCTGCCCAAGGGATGACCGCTACCTACGGATTATGGCTCGGAGGAACCCTGAGAGCAACGCCACCATATGGAATTCTGCTTTTCATGCAGCCATAGGACGTCGTGTTACAATTAAATGTGCGCAATATGCTGCATGATGCGAAACTTCACTCCCGACGTCCATGACGATATCCACCATTGCAACCAGAACACCCTGCATCGTGGAACAGATGGACAACAACATACCCAATGGACCGCTCAGGATTAGGTGCGTGTGTCTGTGTGTGTTGGAGCTTACGGGCGCTCAACGTCGAGGTCGTCAGCGCCTCAGGATTAGCATCACGTTATCTTCACTGCTGAATGTCGCGTATGCCTTCAACCAGACAATCGTCGAAGACGCGTTCGGAGGCAATCCGGTCGGGCTGAACACCTTAGATACATTGTCCAGCGAGTGCAGCAAGGTGGAGGTTCCCTGCTGTTTTGGGGTGACATTATGTGTGCCGACATACGCCGCTGGTGGTCACTGAAGGCATCGTTAACGGCTATACGGTACGTGAATGACATCCTCCGACCGACAGTTCAACCATATCGGCAGCGTATTGACGAGACATATGTTCTCACTGATGACAATTCGCGCCCCCGCGTGCACATCTCGCTCGTCTAGAGTGACCTGCATGTTCTCCAGTCATGAACCCTGTATAACGTGCCTGGGATAGATTGAAAAGGGCTGTGACCAGTGCCTGGCTCATGTTCGCGCCATCTCTTGCTTTACATCCTGTTTTTTATTTTTTTTTGTACCATACTGAAACATCGTTATGTTAGTTGCAATTACTGTTGTCACTGAGTTGCTGCTTTGCCTGCCCTTGAGCGGCAGCAGCAGCGCTTATCGATATAGCTCTGCCGTATTATCCTTGCTGACTGCTATTACTTCGCCGGTGACATCTGTCATAGTGGGAGATGAAACGCGCTTGCAGTGCAGTTCCGACCTGGCAGTCGTAGAGTTGGGACGTGGCGGAAGTCGGTCGGGTTGGAGTAGTAGTGAGGCTTGGGTAGCCATGACTCGCCCGACCGTTGCCAGAACACCTGACTTGAACTGGGGACGGTTCTGGTTGATCGTCGGCTTTTCGTCTTACCGGACGACATGTATTTGCTCGCTAGTCGCTTATGGGTTGGCGGTTTGTATCTCAACTCGTGGCTCGGCCGTGTCATCATTCGGTTACTGCTTTTAGCAGTGGTTGCGTTCTTCGTTGCAGTTTTTGTGAAATGTTGTGTAGCTTGTGTTGTCGACTGGTCAGTTATTTTAGTGCTGTCCCCGTGCTGGTGTGCGAGGAGTCGGTCGGTTGGCGTGGAGCAGCGAGGAAATCTCCATGGAGTATAGTTTGGCCGAGCCCGCTGGTGGTCTCTATGCAGTTTCGAAGTGTGTGGGGCTGTTCTCATTGCTACGAGGTCCGTGGCTCATCGACCCTGGTCACGCAAGTTGCATTTGGGGTTCATTTGCCAGCAAGTCAAGCCTGTTGATTTTGTGCCGTTCTCGTTTTTGGCTGTTGGGACATTCCCGCGAGAAAGAATGTCTGTGTTCGAATTGGTGAAGGTTTAGCAACCGTCCGGTGAAGTCTAACTTTATTTGGTTATTTGCAATTGAAGTGCACCAGCGCCGACCGTGGTGGTCTTGCGGTTCCAGGCGCTCAGTCCGCGATTGCTACGGTCGCAGGTTCGAATCCTGCCTCGGCCATGGATGTGTGTGATGTCCTTAGGTTAGTTTGGTTTAAGTAGCTTTATGTTCCGGGGGACTGATGACCACAGATGTCAAGTACCATAGTGCTCAGAGCCATTTGAAGTGCACCAGCGAAATTTTCTGCCTTGTGGCCGTTATCTTTCCGGTTACCTGCCCTGGACGTTGATGTAAATTTAGGCAGTGTCCTTTCCTCACCGTGTCGTCGCTGCCCAGCATAATGTGTAGTTGGACAGCTTAACGTATGCTTGGTTTTGGGCGTCCATGGCTTTTACGTTTGCTTTGAACTCCCGGGTGTGTGCTGGTCGAGTGGAGTGCAAGTTACCTTGTTGGTGGGTACGTTGGCTGTCTGTAGGTTGAGTTGTCGTCGGATTGAGAATGCTTGGGTCGACTGCCTGTCTCACCTAAGTCAATGTTAGTACTTCAAGTGTTGACCGATCCCCGAAACTTCTGAGCGACGCTGGCTGCACTGCCTTTCCTTATTTTCTGTTGTGTGTATTTGTATGGCTCATAGCCGATGGTTTGAATCAAAGTTGAATTGTTTTTAGTTTTGTTTTAAGTCATGGGACTTCAGCCGCTTTAAAATTAAATTTTCTTACTTTTCAAGTCTTAGATTGCTGGGCCTACAGCCTGATTAAAATCTTGCTTGAAGATAAAGCATTGAGCCTTCTGCCTACTAACTTTTTTTAGTTGTGTTTTAAGTCATGGGCCTTGAGCCGTTTTAAAACTAAAGTTTCTTGCTTTGCAAGTGATAGATTGTTTTGGTGCCTTCAGCCTGATTTACAATAAGGCGTGTTGTTTAAATGTATTTTACTTAGAGTTTTAAGTCATGGGCTTTGAGCCGCATTTAAATTAAGTTTCTTGTCTTTGGAGCATCGAACTGTTTGGGCCTTCAGCCTAATTGAACGTAAGCTTCCTGCTGTGTTTATTTTCATTTAATTTTACCTTGAGTCTTAAATCATGGACCTTCAGCCGTCTTTAAATTAAACTTGTTTGCTTTTCAAGTGTTGGATTTGCTGGGTCTTCAGCCAAGTTATAGAACTTACTTACGTGAGGCCTTCTGCCTTCTAAATATTCTCTTTTATCTATGAATCTTAAGTCAATGGCTTTTAGCCGTTTTTAAATTTAAGTGGTTGGGCCCTCAAACCATAAGATAGTGTGGCCTTTTCAGCCGATAACTAAGTTGAAGAATTTGTACTGTAATATTTGTTCAAATAAATAATGTCATATGTGTTCGAGTATAACTGAAAGCCGCTCGTTTTGGCACATTTCCACAATTCCAACTACCTGTCCTGGCCTGCGAGTTTAGCAGGGCGTTTCAGGCTGTTTCTGGACGATGTGACACACCAACCACGCTCAGGGAGCTATGCCAAATCGCTGTTGAGGAGTGGGACAATCTGAACCAACAGTGCCTTGATGAACCTGTTGATAGTACGCCATGACGAATACAGGCAAGCATCAATGTAAGAGAACGTGCTACTAGGTATTACAGGTACCGGTATGTGCAGCAATCTGGACCACCGCCTATGAAGGTCTCGTTGTATGGTGCCACAACATGCAATGTGGGGTTTTCGAGAACAAGAAAAAGGGCGGAAATGATGTTTAAGTTGATCTCTTTTCCAATTTTCCGTACAAGTTCCGGAACTCTCGAAACAGAGGTGATGCAAACCTTTTTTTTTATTTGAGTACATTGATAGAACCAGACTAGCATTTGTGCAGAAATAGACTGTCGTTGGTAATTCATCTAGACGCATTGCTCAGCAGGAACTCTTCTTCGTAGCACTGTCCGCACACAAAGTTCACATATATGTGCAAGAACTTGCACATTGACTTTAAGTGTCTAGCAATCTGCCTCTAATTGTGTTGCCACCGGATGTGGTAGGGCTCTCGTTGCTTGCTGTGGGCCTGATGGTGTCTGGAGTGTGGCCTGGCGTATAACTGACCTCATGTCCGTGTGTCGGTCAGTTTCTAAACAGGCCGTTGACGGTGGCGCGGAGAACTTCTGCGGGTGTGTCTTGCGAGTTGCGTCTCATTTGTGTGGCCAGCGATGCTCCGATAGTAAGCAGCATCTTTGTGGAGTCGACAGCAGGTGCCAGAGCTGTCCCTATCGACTATACCACACAGGGAGTACTAGATGGAATAGAAAGTCTCCTGAGCAGGGAATATGCATTTTATTGAGTGCAAACCGAATAACAACTAAAATAATATGGAGTAACAGAAATGAGGTTAACGATAAACTTAGCATGAAAACTGAGATCACGAAGTACATGAAGTGAAGGAATTCTGCTACATTGGAAAAAAGATAACCTATAACAGACGAACGAAGAAGAACGTAAGAAGCAGACTACCACAAGGAGAGAGGTAACTCCTGGCTAAAGAAGTCTGCTAGTAAAGTGACTCTGTGTTGTCGCTTCACTGAAATTCACGTGAACTTTTACATTACTTAAAGCATAACTTATGAGTCGGAGCTCCTATAATTTCAAAATGGGAGAAATATAAACAGCTGGGTGTTATATATGTGGTAGCCGCAAGGAATTTCAGTATTATATTTCCAAGTCTGAGTTGTATCTCATATAGAAATTGTTTTTTGTCGTATCTACATACTCGGTAAAGCAATTACCATCTACTTGCATCGTTGTACTACGTCTTCCAAAATACCTCGCTCTTGTTGCCAGCTTGGAAACGTGCCTGTCGTGTGCGTGAATATCTGTATAGGGTAAATCAATGGTTCAAATGGCTCTCAGCACTATGGGACTTAACATCTGAGGTTATCAGTCACCTAGAACATAGAAAACTTAAACCTAACTAACCAAAGGACGTCACACACATCCATGGTCGAGGCAGGATTTGAACCTGCAACCGTAGCAGTAGCGCGATTCCGGACTGAAGTGCCTATAACCACTCGGCCACCGCAGCTGGCTCACTTGTTTCTTTCTGTGACATTATATAGATGTTAACTACACCGTCACCTTCACTTAACTGGTAGAAGGGGTTGATAAATAATTGCCATAACGATTGACGTCTATGGAGATGTCTTGCCGCAAACACCGTACAAGAAGGAACTGCGTTCTTCCTACACAGTCCGCACACCATGAGCAGGTCTGCTTTTTCTTCATTGGTGTATCCCATCGTCCACTCACAGTGTACTGCTTGGACTGTCACACACTGACTAGTAAGTAGCAGTGCACTCAAGGAACAACCAAGCACACTGTTAGCAAACATAACAGCATCATACCTAGCAACTACGCAGGTTGAAATGTGCAAATAAAGATCGGTGTGGAAACATTTGAAATACGATGTATCGTAAATGATTAGCACTAGAACCCTGCAAAGAACACCACTGATATTCTAATTAAATGTCAGTAGGCACTGTTCCACTTAAAAACGTGTATGCTGCACAAAATGTACTCTTTCTAAGAGTTATTACACTCTGTTGATCGACCGCCAATACGAACCTCTCACTACTAGCCCATTCTGTGACAAGCGCACATCAATACCACTTTCCATTTCCACAGTATTAGCAGTACAGGTCTTAGGTGTTTCACTCTGTATGTTCTTTGGCGTTGGGCTATGTGTCTTTGAATGTAGGGGCAGCGTAGCCAAGCCTTGTGTAAAGCTAAGAGGAACTGTATTGGGTCACAAAGACAGCGGCGACCGATGGATCGTCGCTTTGTTACATTGGACACAGGTAGACGTGCAAATTGTCTATGGCGGCTTCTGGTGTGCCACAGCACAGTAAGGACAGTATAAGCAGCTTCATTGCCCTGGGAATCGTAGGAGAGGTAAGACCCAGCTTTAATGCTAAGTATTCATTATTTTGTGAATGTTTAAGTTCAGCTTATCTGATTGAAATTGATCTAGTAGTATGTTTCAAGTATTATAGTCTAGCTCGAGATGCTTTCCGTATGTAGGAACTGATAGCAATTCTTTGAGCGTTCTTTGTAGTCTATAACTTAGAGAGAGAGTGGCATGAGGCCACGTGTATGTATGAGTGCGATTAGTTATCTGAATCAGTCGTGTAACTAGTTATGAGCACTGTCTGTGTATTTAGCATTCGGGTGGACGTATTAAAGCCTGACAGTGTTTTGTGGAGATCGGAGTGGTTTTCCCTGTGCGTGGCTTACACAGCCGTAGCCACTTGTTTTTTCTGAGATTGTCTTCGCTGTGTTCTAACCAATGAACCAGTTTTCGTTTTCAAATAATTCCTGGTTCACTGCAGTTGGGTTTCGTGATTTCTACAGTTAAGAGTTATTTCTGTATTGTGAATAGCCACGTCGGTGCTACAGATTTACGTGTCTCCCATCCTACGCAGAATTATTCAAAGAACTTAGTTTCTGTTCACTGTATTCGTAACTCTAATTTCGTGCAATTTTTGCTGTCATTTTTGGCGTAATGTTGCGTCCTAATGTTCAAACGACGAGCGTAGGTTCTTTGTAACCCATTTCATAGTCCGAATACATGCGTGTGTAATCCATTGTATTTCCAATTTTCAGATGACGGTGTTAGTCGCGCACTTATTCCGTGCGTTAATCAAATAGTTTTCAGTACCAACAATGCGTGGTGGGTTAAGTTCTTTTTAATTTTTACTTTATTGTTTTAGTGTTCTTAATCCGAGAACAAATGTGTAGGGAAAGGTATTGTTGCTGTTAATAGCTCACCCGCTATTTATCCTGTTCCCATCGAACATATTCTAGGCCGACCTAGGTCACATGTGGGATTATCGGTTTATTTAGAAAAGCGTTTCTCAAACCATCCGGAATTAATTAAGAAGTTCTCATTGTCTATCAAGATTTAATTATTTTTCTGAAATCAGGCTTATAAGGCAATAGCTCTTATCTTCAATTTCCTTGACGTTATCGTACAGTATACTGATAGAAATAATTCACTTGTCGACCCTGTAAAATCAGTTAAGTCAATAAGAAACGCAACAATTCCGTGCCAAGGACTCTATCCCTTCGCAATTATGTCCGCTGAAAAAGAATGTCTACGGTGATATATAACGGGCAAAACAAGGATACGATGACAGTTTTGTTAAGAGATCAAAGAATAACTTCCACGTCACTGGTAGGAACTGTAGAGAGTAAAAACTGCGGTGAAGCCTGAGACTGGAATGCTTGCAGAGCGTTGGTTGGAAGAGCTACTCTGAGACAAAGAGGTTGCCCCAGTAGAGGAGGCTGTTGCCTGCCTCATTAAACCAGTCAGACGACTGACGTTCCCCGGGAAATTTTGGTTATTTTGCAAACATGCTACCTAGGTGACAACTGCAAGTATTAATACCAACTAATCATATACTTAAATTTGACGATCACATACAGATATTCCATATCGGTTTCAGAATTCATAATGCCGCAGTCTCATACGCTAAGGCGCCCCAGTGTGATATGGGAGGCGTTATTCTCCTGTTTCCTGGAAATAAATCCCAATTATAGAACAACAGTCTACAACTGACCAAATTCAGTGATGGATAGGATCAATGGAGATGTGGTCCGTGTTGCATTAAATCACAGACAAATTCAGTACTGGATATCAACTGAGCAATCATGCCATCCTCAATTGCTTCACCTTCGATACAGAATGCAACCTTAGAATGAGAACATACAATCACATAAATGGATACTGATCATTCTGAGTCGAGAAGAAGTGGTGCTAAGACATTCATCGCCTCCAACATGATTACAGCATAGTAATCCCTCAGAACATATTCATTATACATATCATTTCCTACAACAGTGTGTTGGTAATATCCTGTCCATTAAACGATAGACACTATAGTCGTCGAGTAAATAGCTGACTAGTGACAATAATCCTTCAGACGTTTGAGGTTCTGTTCAGATAACTCTTCCGTATTTCCTCGTGATCTGTGGGTTATGGGTGTCATTAGACCGCCACTATCAGCATTACGGTATAATCCGGCAGTTTTCCATTTATGTGCAGTCCACCGGCGGCATGAAGGTGAAAGGAGGTGCCAATTCGGTCACTATTTTGCCTTAATTTAGACTGGAAATCGGTACTGGAAAAGTGGCAAATTCAAACTGCAATTAGTACTACGACACTCACCAGGTTACCTATGTCAGTACGAACGTTGTAATTGAAAGAGAAGGTATCGAAATCGTGCCGCAGTACAGAACACGGTTTCAACAAATAATTATCTCTTATACAAGACTGAGAGTGGGAGGGATGAAGAGAGAATGAAATGCCCGCATCTCGTGGTCGTGCGGTAGCGTTCTCGCTTCCCACGCCCGGGTTCCCGGGTTCGATTCCCGGCGGGGTCAGGAATTTTCTCTGCCTCGTGATGGCTGGGTGTTGTGTGATGTCCTTACGTTAGTTAGGTTTAAGTAGTTCTAAGTTCTAGGGGGCTGATGACCATAGATGTTAAATCCCATAGTGCTCAGAGCCATTTGAACCATTTTTTTGAGAATGAAATAGGTTTTTTGTCTCATACATACAATGAAAATATGGACTGCATTTGTTGCAGCATAGGGTTTACGATTGGCTGCTCCAGGATAGACGTTCTTGTATCGTGGTAGCCTCATAGGCAATGGAGGTGTGTGGCAAAAATTAAAAGATTTTTGAAAGTTAGCGATATTTCAGGGAGTGTGGAACAACAGAGAGAGAAAGAGCCAGACGCAAGTCCGAAGGGAGATGACAGCCTCTAGTTACAAAAGAGACGATGATAAGAAATGGGAAACAAAAGATGTAGGGGCACATAAATTAAGGTTGGAGCTAGGACACAAGATCTAGAGATCGATATTCGCAAGCAGATCTCCGTTGGGAGACTCCGTCGCCTGTTGACTGGTCGTCGGAAAAATGCTGGGCTATGCTGCGCCTTTATACAGGCTTTGTACTGCCCTTGGACTTGAGTTCATTACTTCAATATTCTGGTAGCGGTGCGTGCATCTGGTCAGAATGACTATACCACAGAAAGTAACATCTTGTTGAGAGGAGAAACGATGGTAAAGTTATTAATTTTATAGACCAGCCTGACGAGCCTGACAAGTGGCACTGTACGCTCTATGACTTAGTAGTGAACATCAACATGCCATTAAGAAGTTCGCTAGACCCAACAGTTCCGTACTTCGGTAATTGAGTTACTGAAGCTGGCCAGTGAGAGTACCACGTTTTTACAAATGATGGCACCGTAATGTTCAAATTGTTACTGGTTTGAGACTCTGGAGCTGTCTTCTGACGTAACGATCCGATGGTAACAGTTATAAACCAACCAACTGAAAATAATTTGGACAGGAGTGAGAGCGACTGATAGTTCTGTACAAACTCATTTATCTTTATAGACATTTCATCCATTGCGGGAATCGAGAATGTCAAAGAATTTTGCGTTTCATAGACATTGATCCTGGTAAGAATCGGGCCCAAGAATCACCCGGGAATGTTTTAATTTCAAGTTTGAAAACGGATAACAAACAACAAAAAAGTATTTTTTTCGTTTGATATAATTACATATAAAGAATTTTCTCATGTTTTCCCTCTTCTTGTTCGGTGAAACCTCTTTTATTGGCAAACTGCACGTGAACGTAAAGCACCCTATAGGCTTTAATGAGTGACATTGCGAGTATCAAATTATATGAAATAAATTACCCTCCCTTTCTTTGCATTGACTTAGGCGCTAACGTTTACTATACCGAAATGGGATTATAGGCCTTAGTATGTGACAGAAATTTCAACTTGATACGTATAACCATTCCCGAGAAAAAGGGGTCCTCACAGACGAACTGACAGTGCGATAATAAGGCGAAAGATGTTTATAGTGTGATGTAGTTACGCACTCACAGTTTTCGGAGTTTCTCCGTCTGTTATGCTGTAAAAACCTTGTTTTCTGCCAGATTTCACGATTCTAGGACGAATGGATTTTGACGAATGAGTATTCGAGTGTCAAAATACGTGACAAAAATGGCGGTATCTTTCCATTGCATTATGTGAAGCTTCATTGTTTTCACGAATAAAGGATGGCAGACCTTGGTCTGTTACATAATTTCAACTTATTGCTCCTCTGGCTCACGAGAAGAACGGCTTTTAACAGTCGGACCAACAGACCAACTGTCAGACGGACAACCGGGTCATCCTGTCAAGGTTCCATTTTTACCGATTGTGCCACCGAACGCTAAAAATACTATAAATTAATATAAAAATATTATAATCATCTCACTGCTATCACCACAATACAGATGAAATTTAGTTTCTAGATACTTCATTTCTTTTTTTCTTAGAAAATTTTTTATTTTTCAGTTAATAATTTTAAGTAATTGTTACATGCTGTTTTCTAATATGACTATTCAGTGAGGGGTATCGACAGACCGCGGCTGCCACGTGTGACAGAATGTGTGTGGCAAGCCTGCCCATCCTTGCATGGAGATGCAGCAGCTGTCGTCGATATGCGACTTCATTCCGCGCTGGTTGTACTGTATGTTGCTGATTGCTGGTTACGTGGTGCGTGAAGGACGCCATGGACTCGACGTGTGCTACGACTGCCTCCATACTGACGTATAACGGCGGGAACACCGTAAACAGGAACGAAAAGTGTTTTGGTGGGTGAAAGAATTGTGTTACCAAGGAGTACTTTATTCAGTTTATAGTGAAATGTGGTTTATTTTGGCATACTTTTCACATTTTCGCCTGTAGCTAGCAAAGTAGTAAAAGTGTATAATATTTTCCTATTCCATTGAAAACCATGGCATTCACTTTCTTCGGAAGATAAGGTTTTCCCAAATGTGAGAAATTCTTTCAATGTAAACGGTCATGCACCGAGGGTGAAATACTTTTTGCGAAATTGAAAATATAGCAATCAAGGAAATCTTGTCAGTACTCTCCATTATAGCCTGTGCCATTCATACACACTAAAAATCAACACGTGAAATCAAATAAAGAAGAAGTATTATCAAAACCTATTACAGCTTAAAAACATTATGAGACAGAAGTTATTGGCAACTAACAAAAATTTTCAACAAAGCGAAAATTGTAATGACATTAAAGAAACTGTTCATTTGAAAATCTGAGATGTTCCATGGTAGAAGATATCCCGTGTCAAGGTACAAGACGGTGCACAACTGACGAAGAATGGCTCAACTGCCAACATGTTATGTAAATAATTTTAAAAATATACAAAATTCGACGCAGCACAAAATCAAGGAACTAAACGACTAACAACATACTTCAGGTAACTTTAATATAATTTACAACGTGTTGAAATCGTAACATTTACAAACTCTGCGTAAAACACAACCTTTGGTCTCACAACAACCAAGAAGCATTAGAAAAAGCCTGCTGTTGGAGATCTCTAGCGCGCATGCCCTCAGGTGATTCTAAAATGAGTCGCTAGACTGGAACACCAACCAGGTCGCATCGTGTTTTCCTAGTCAATGCACACCTTCTGCTAATGTCTGCCCAAACGCGAAATACTGTTTTTCTTGAGGAATCGAGTTTTATTTAATAAAAATTTCATCAGTGGTTTACTAATTAGGTACATCATAGTATGATTTTTTCGATTTCGTAAATAAACCTTTGTGCATCCAACGTGATTGTAAAATGTATGACCTTGACATGCCACTGCCGAAGTTTTAACAAACGGAAACGTTTGTGGTAAGGAAAACTCACATCTAACAACAGCATAGACGACTATAATATAAGTACTAATGATCAGCGTTTATAAGATCATTCCCGCAGTTGAGTAGTTACAAATAATATGAGCTGCATACACTCTAAAAATTTAATAAATGTGTACACGCTTGCCCCATTACATGACTTTTCTTCTTTCGGGAATTCTCTATTCTGTAGAAAGCCACTAAGAATGTCTTTTTCTGTTTCATTCTCTGAAATGGAATCTCCGGTTTGTTGTTTATATCCTTCCCGGCGTCCTCAGGTGTATTTTTGCTGTCGTCGTCTCTAAATTTCGCTATACCTGTTTTGTATTCTAATGTCCTATCAGGTAAAGGCATTTCTCGCTGTTCATTTTTGCCTCGCAGAAATTCGAGAACTACTGTCCACTCTGCACGAGCAGAGCAGTTTGAAAGCTCTGTGCCCCGGGATCGGTACCAGCCAGTTCGCCCGCGGTAGATCGTGTCTACCGCGCGAGGTCACGTGACGAATTCTGACGCTGGTGGACATCAAGCTCACTCTACGCCCGGGCTATAAACATGCATTCATTGTTGATAGATTTCTTATTTCACTAACGCTGATTCGGCCCATCTCTTCGTCATTCTTTCTTATGGCTCTCCAACTGTCACTGTCTCCGGTCTCACAGCCACAGATGTCTTTTTATTTTTATTTCTTGATCATAAAAACTTTTCCACTTCACTATTACCAGATTCGGCTACTGCCATCCTCAGACCGTAAAATATTCTGATGCAATATCAATGTCAATATAAATGTGTACGTACATAGCAAGCAACTACTGTGTACTTATTATGTACCTACACATCTTGTATGATGTTGATATTACATCAGATTACTTTATGATCTGAAGGTGCCAGTACCCGAAACCGGTAATAGTGAAGTGTAAATGTTTGTGTGACCAAGACAGACGTATAAAATAAACTTTCTACATATGATCACGGACTTATTTCCAGACTTTATGTCTTCAATTGACAGTTGCCTTTGTTCTGTCCTACTACCACTGACTCTTCTCACTGCCACTGCTGGTGTCTCTTCTCACAGTTACAATCTCTTTCGTCCTTGTTGTCATTGTTAAAGACTCTCATTATCAATGGATTTTTCCCACTTCCACTTCCTCCTTCCCTTTTCTCTCTCCCACCGGCACTGTCACCTTCACTTTTTTCGTAGCACTATTCTCTCACTGTCTACTATGTTCCACTGCCACAATGCCTTTCTTTTTCCCTCACACTGCAGTTGTCTTCTTTGCTGTTTCTGTACCATAGCCACCATCTACTATGTTACAGTATTTATTATTTTCTCATCTCGTTAACGCTGCGACGTTCTTCTTGTCTCTCAGTATAAAAAAGTGCAAATATGTTCATATGAAAAATAGTTGAGATAATATTGAAAGGTGCTGACTGTGGTAGAATGAGGCAGTTGGTACTCCACTTGTCAGCCAAAGTATTTTAGTAAATAGGAGCTTAATTTGTTCTAACATGAGTGAAACTGTTTCTTATCTATCTCCCTACCACAGTTGCGCAAGGATGACCTGTGAGTTAGGAATTTGGTGTTGAACCTATACCTGCTAGGTAGGAAGATACCGTCTCATGCATACAGTGTTCAGAAGAGTGCAGCAGTATGGACAATGATGTACTCAGATAATGATCTCAATATCAGTTCCACTACACTCCCTGTAAATGAAACGTTATCGCTAACAGAAAGTAGTGTATGAGTTCAGGCATAACTATATGTTAGCAAAACAACGAAAATCTTAGATTCTCGTTATTAAGGCTTACATTTTGCTCTAAGTATGACTTCATAACGTCAATATTTTAGTATGTACAGGATGGTAAAATGTTGATATTGAGTGTTCACAAATATGAAGCGAAGTTCCTAACGGTTCTAAGTTCATTAATAGTAAGATGGTTGATGACCAAGTCTGAGGCCCGATAGAATACAAACAAATTAAATACAGTTGGGGTCAGAGATATCAGTTAAGCTAAAAATGCACAAATAAAAACCAATTAATGGATGGGGTCGGTGAAGAACAATCAGGAAGAAGTAAAAAATTAAAACGCTTCAGTAAGTTCAGGGCACAATGCACTCTACAGAAGCTGATTAGTTCTTTTCAATAAATCGGATATCTCTCGTTTCTTCTTCAGTTAAGCCTTACAATAGTGAATATGTTTAACTACACGTCATGGGTGAATCTACAAAAAAAAAAAAAAAAAAAAAGAGAGAGAGAGAGAGAGACAGAGGCGATCACAGTTCTGAGTGTCCGTTGAATATCACGTGCTGAGGTAGCGCGAGGGCGCGTGTTTCCCTTTCGTTGGCGGTGGTAGTGGTAGCTGTCGGCTCGACCTGTGAACCTGACAATCCATTCCAAAGCTCTCTCGACTGTTAAGCCCCCGTCTGACATATTTTCTACATCTTCGGTGAAGCTGAGACTCTTAATGACTCGCTGTCTAAGTTAATGGGCATGGTACACGCTATTTCGCTGGAATAGCTCGTACATCATTGCCCTCAAATCTCTCACAAGTGTTTACTGTCAGTGCTCGATGCGGTTCTCCTTATTAGGAGACTTTGCAGTCTAACTCTATTCGAGTTAAGACAAGCTTGTGAGCAAGTGTTGCATAATGACTCTCACAATCGTCTCAGCGCAGCACAAGTCTCCTTGCTCAAACACTTAACAATTTGCTTCAGGAGAAAGCGAATTTCACTGACTACATTTGTCTATATCAAAGCTGGTGGCCACACGATTTCATTCTGGCCCATCAGAGTATTTGTACCTGTTATAACTCCACCCATTAGAGGTTTTGTAGCCTACAACAAGTGTCGTTTCTTTCATAGGGCAGAGTTTAAGTTATGTAACGTAATGCTGGGATGAACAGCTTTTTTTCATGTCAGTTTTAACACAGGTTGCTACACTGAGTCACAAATGTTTTGAGTTGGGTTTCTCCGGGCGTTTATCTGCCATCTCCAGTTGAATTCCTGTAGAAAGGATTTATGACTGTTTGCCATTAAAAGTAGGGACAAGGGTGGCTATGGCCAATGGTCTGTGCAGTGTCTCCAGTGTCTAATTGTGTCTGCTACGTGTCGTATTTTGTGGGTTTTGGCCTAACACTGGGATGGGAATTGCCGTTGTAAAATTCTCCCTTCGCGTAGCTCAGGTCTGGGAAATTACTTACGTGCAATGACTAATGCGAGTTCTAGTGGTTTACATTCACGAAATGCTGGCTTGTTTATTCGCTTTGTCTATCTATAACTCGTACATTTCCACGTAACTATGTCGCGTGACGTATCAATTTACCAGAATTATTTGAGAAATTCAATTTAAGGTATTTTATTTGTTTAACACTTTACATTGTGCTTCAATAGGAGCATTTTTCCGTTCGTTCCCTTGCTTCCCCTACCACAGTGCGACAATTCCTCATATCAAAGTAATTTGATGGGTCAGTAAAATTTTGCTAGTATATTAACGTAGGACATGGAACATATTTGGTCAAAAGCACGCCAGAGCAGAACTGAGTTGCAACAGAGCCAACTACAGGCAGGCAAGAGTCCTATGCACTGTGAAGCAGAACATGGTGGACAGGTGTTTCAAAGCCGAGCCAGGTGGGGGCAGTATAGCAACAGCCAATGCTGTAATACGCTACCAGAGCAGAATCCTTTCCTCACTTGTCATCACGGAAGTGTCTGTAGTATGAGAATTATGCCCTTAACGAACATAGTCTGGAGCATGTAAGTACTCAGCTATTCGTGTACTTCTCGTCTCAGTATCATGGCCTAAACCATTGGCCTGTGACGCCTGCCCCCGCTAGATTGAAGTATGGTGTCCACTGTTCGACCATGGCATGGGACAGCCTGCCCTCAGTCGCAAGACCAACCACCATCGGAGCAGAAAGCCACGCGCTCGCAATAGGGCGGTCACCGCTACCTCCGCGGTATCGCCAGAATGACACTGCTGTGCTGTCACCATGGTCGCAGCTGCAGACGTCACTGACAATGATGCCGGCCGCTGGTGGCTGAGCGGTTCTAGGCGCCTCAGTCTGGAACCGCGCGACCGATACGGCCGCAGATTCGAATCCTGCCTTGGGCATGGATGTGTGTGATGTCCTTAGGTTAGTTAGGTTTAAGTAGTTCTAAGTTCTAAGGGACTGATGACCTGAGATGTTAAGTCCCATAGTGCTCAGAGCCATTTTTAACTGACCATGATATTCGTGTGACGCCATGCACGGCTCCCCTCTTTGTGCCGTCAGCAATGCCACACATCTATTGTTTCGCATGAGAGGCCACTGGATGCCTCCACCAAGCTGTTCCTCATGTATTACAGTCGAGGGCTGGAATAAAGAAGTGAACCAAATAAATCTACAGTCGTCCTGAAGTCTCATTTAATGCTCCACTAGTGACAACTAAAGACACATCTAACACTGATGTCAGACGTCGCTTTCGTAGAACAATGTATGAACCTACATCCTATGCTACAGTGAGCCCAAAAATTTTGATCGTATATTGGTCATGGGTAAAAGTTTAACTGTCATGCATTTGGTAAAGCAGACTTCATTGGAAGTAGAGGACCAGCGGATTTGTCTAGAGTTAGTGGTAATGGAAGTCACGATATGTTAGTGCCTGTTAGATATGCACATTATAACTCTGAGGTCCAGTCAGCGCCTTGTACAGAATTTTAACTGGTAAAATGTCATAGATATAATCTTTGGGAGGGAATATGGCTAGGCATTGTAGGGATTCGAGATGGCATATGTTTAGATGTAAGAATTAAGTATATATTTTGTTTTCTTGTCTTGTGGGTGTTAGTTCAGAAAATGAGTGTTGTCTAGGTCAAAGCTTCAAGAGAACTGGAGATGCAAGGGGTGTCAGAGCAGGAAGCAGTATGCGTATTGTTAGAAAAGGTAGAGAAGTAAACATCAGATAATGCAGAAATGCAAGGCTCGGTAGAAACGCGATTGTCGGAGTGGGATGTAGATTTATCAGTAGCAAGATTAATGGCTGCTTTTTCTGGTAAGGAGCTGAGGATATGCAGGCCTTTACGGGAGACCTTGGAATTCTGGCTGAAACGAAAGGTTTGTCTCTTATGGAATTACTGGGTGTTGTGAAGCTGAGAAGACTAAGCTCGGAAGCTAACCCATACGTATATAAAGGCGTTCTTAAGGGAGACAGAACTTTCGAAAAATTTGAAGGAGAGTTAATTAAGAGATATAAGAAATGAAGTACTGCCAGGCACTATAGAGAACAGTTAGGAGTAATAACTAACAGAAATACAGAAACTGTGGAACAATTTGCGGATAGGATAAGGAAAAGTAATTGACGTACCTACGAATCAGGACCAGATGCTGATGCCAATAAAATTATTTTGCAAGAAGCTGAGCAGACGGCTCAAGATGCTTTTCTAAGCGAGTTGCACGAAAAAACGTCACAATGTGTTTGGACAGGGGCTGCAACGGATTTCCGCACAACAGTATGGTTAGTTATAAAGTGTAAGGAGACAGATTCTTCCACTGGAATGCAGGCTAAGCGATCAGTGTTTGCAGCTAATATAAAACACTTTTAGGGTGGGACTTCATGGAAAAATGCTTCAGTTAGGTGACTACATTAAGCCATTGCGGTTGTACCGAGTCACAAGGGGAGTCTGCCATGGAAGACGTTCTAATTGAACCGAGAAAGATCACACTAAAACTTGATTTGCACGATTGTGTACCTAAGGGTATTGAAAAATCACTATGGCTTAGTGTTGAGTGTAGCATGCGTGCCAATAAATTTTGCATGGTGAAAATAGCGAAAAACGCTTCTTTGTGGTTTCCTGAAGGGAATGCCCTTCAAATTACGCAGATGCATTGTTCATTCATCATACATTCATTCAGGAGTATACCTGCCAGTTTAATTAAATAATGGGCTTACCATCGACATAATTTTCATCCATCAATCTACTTAATTTTTACGAGGTTGTTTTACGTGTACTAGTAGGGTAACTTTGAATCTCTGTAACTTGGAAATGGATATAAGTATCAAGAAAATTTTCAAGTTTGTACGAGCCCTGGCTGTTAGGAATATATTGTAAGAATTTTAGAGCATAAGCATCTTGGAATCTTTTCTGGGGTTTGGTCCACTCATGTTAGCAAAAATATAGTTTTTGTACGAGGACCCTCCCATGAACTAATGGTGCCTCTGTAACGCTCATCAAGCTCATCGTAGATCATATCAAATGCCAAAAGAACCAAACTATTTGCTGCTTTTTTCTCAGCAAGTTTGAAATATTCGCACTTTGACACTGTACAGTAGGTGTACGGTAGGATAATGAAACTAAGGCTACCCTTCTGTTAAGTGTACAACTGGTTCCCAACCTCGGGGCTATCCAAAACAATTGACATTACCTTTTTATCGGCAATACAAACAGAGGTACGAGCTCCAAAACATACCGTTTTTATGCGCTACCTTTTGGAACATAGAAATGGCTCTGAGCACTATGGAACTTAATTGCTGAGGTCATCAGTCCCCTAGAACTTAGAACTACTAAGCACGTCACACACAACCATGCCCGAGGCACGATTTGAACCAGCGACCGTAGCGGTCACGCGATTCCAGACTGAAGCGCCTAGAACCGCTCGGCCACAACGGCCGGCTTTTGGGACATATTGGTAGGCATGCTGTCTCATGCATACCAATTAAGAAGCTTCTGACTCTAAGAATGATATTTATTAATTTGGACTATAGTTTGATTGTCAATATCAATGAAATCAATGTCAAAGAAACTCTCGAATAGCCATATAACTAACATGTTATTTTATTTTACTACCAAGTCTCCATATGAGTCACTTGTGAAACTGTTTGGATACAGAAAATCCGCCGGCCGTGGTGGCCGAGCGTTTCTAGGCGCTTCAGTCCGGAACCGCGCTGCTGCTACGATCGCAGGTTCGAATCCTGCCTCGGGCATGGCTGTGTGTGATGTCCTTAGGTTAGTTAGGTCTAAGTAGTTCTAAGTTATATGGGACAGATGACATCAGATGTTGGCTCCCATAGCGCTCAGAGACATTTGAACCATTTGAATCAGAAAATCCACGGATAAATGGCACTGTATGGCATTGTCATTTATTTAAAGAGAATAACTTCTTAATTACACGGTTTTTGGAGAGTTTCATTTCTGTTGACAATTACTAAACCAGCTGATGTCTCTGTCCATGATGGACCAACAGAGATATAGTTTTATTAGTGATTTTACTTGTTTCTGGAGCGTAAGCGAGAGATACAAAATAGAGAGTAATGTTACCCCGCCCATATCTTTTGCTGACGGTAGTTACAGTAAGTCGTAAGTCACTCATTCTCACCAAGATGGTGTTTACCGCTGTACGTGAACACGTTGTGCAATTTCAGAGCGGTCCATCGTGCATTAATGCACTAGATACTGCCAGGGAAGCATCCCCGGCCATTATAAATCAGCGTCTCGCAACTAACGCGTACTAGTCAACCTGCCCAATAGTGTGCAAATGATGAGTCAGTTTGGCTATGAAGTGTAGTGTCCTACGCGCAGTCGGAAGATTTCTTCGAATTCCGGGAAGTTAAATAGCACCACATTACGAACTCTTGTCACAATGGTGCCGGAATTCTTCTGCCGTCAACACGAATTTCCGTGACAGGTGCAGTCAGTTTCGAGCCACCTGGTCCTGCTGTTTAGGGGCCATATTGAAACAGTTCAACTGAGAGTTACAGATAACAGAAGAGCCGACAACAGATTATCGATCAGTCGTGGAAACAGTTAATGATCTTACTGCGACAATCACATTATTGGGAATTGCTGTGTCAACTCGTAATTACGATCGCATCCCCACCAGCGACGCTTCCATGGCGTCGCTCAGGAAATCTGCCACGATTTCCTGACGTACGCCATCAACAGCACGTCAGTCCCTCGCCATCATTTTCGTGTTGTATTTCAGTATTTCTTGTCGCCTCTTTATTTCTGGGTGTGGTTTTTCTTTGACTCAGCGTTGTCTACCGGTCCAGTAACACGTTTCTGGTATCCAGAGAACTTTGCCACCTGCTACAGTGCCTATTACACTGTTCGATCTGTAGGTTTCATTAACGTTGTGAGTCTTTATGGAAATACGCATACCTGATTGGGTCTGCGGTCGACTCTTAAGCAGACCTTTCCTGTACCATTCTGTATTTAATCTGTGTATTGTGATCGTGAAGAGAAGGTCGTTCACTGCTGGAGTAGCACACGAGGTCATTGCTTCAGGTATGGGCTCGGCAGTAGTCGCTCTACCTGACCGTTTAAAAAAGGCCTGCGACCGAACACTACAGCGGAAGGACTCGGGACATTAATACGATATTATATATACTTTTACTAATTACATGCCTGGGTGAATTGTAGGGTCTATTTGTTGCTAAGTGGAGTAATCAGCGATCTTTCTTTTTTTTTCGTCGACAGTCTTATGATTGGTTTGACGTGGCCCGCCACGATTTACCCTTCTGCGTCAACCTCTTCACCTTGAGTACCACGAGAACCCTAAGTACACAGTTATTTGCTCGATGCATTCCGATCTCTACCTTCACAAACAGTTTTCGCCCTCTCCAGTACAGTGGAACTTTTTCCTTGATGACTTATCACATGACCAATGATCTTGTCCCTCTTTGTTTTCAGTGTTTTCCATATGTTCCTTTCTTCGCCCGTTCTGCGGAGAGCCTCCTCGTTCCTTATCTTGTCATTCCTCATGATTTTCAACATTTGTCTTAATACCACATCTGAAATGCTTCGATTCTCTCCCGTTTCGACTTTGTCACAATCCATGATTCACCATCACACACTGCTCAGCACCAAAGGTACATTCTCAGAAATGTATTGCTCATATTAATGCCTATGTTTGTCACTACTGCTGACTTCTCTTGGCAGGAGTCTCATCTTTGCCTGTACTAGTCTGCTTTTTTTTTGTATTCTCCTGGCTTCGTCCGTCATGGTTTACTTTGCTTCTAAGTTAGCAGAATTCCTTAACTTCCTCTGCTTCGTTACCAACAATGTTGATATTCAGTTCCGCGATATTCTCATTTCTGCTTCTTCTCATTACTTTTGTCTTTTTCTAGTTTATTGTCAGCCCATGTTCTGTGCTCATCTTCTTTTTTTCTTTCTTTGGACATTGCTTCTTTGACGTACAGTTTGAACAGTAGAGGCTACAGACTACAGCCATGTCTTACAGTACTTGTAACCCGAGCACTTCGTTTTTAGTCTTCAAGTATTCTTCTTCCGTCTTCGGTCTTGCACATGTTATACACCGTCCTTTTTTCCCTGTAGCAACCAGCTCTTTATTCTCAAGACGTAATGAGTGCTGTTTACAACGGATGTCAAACTGATTCCATATCTTTAGATTTCCAGGAGACTTCTGACTCCATTCCTCACAAGCGACTTCTAATCAGTTTGCGTATGGAGTAGACGACTTGATTTGTCCTGTCAGAGTTCCTGTCAAAAACATCAAATTTCGTAGTAATAGATGGAAAGCCATCGAGTAAAACAGAAGTAACATCTAGCATTCACCAAGGAAATATTATAGACCCTCTGCTGTTTCTGGTGTACATCAAGGACGCAGGTGATAATCTGGGCACCCTTCTAAGATTGTTTGCAGATGATGCTGTCATTTATCGTCTTTTCATTATTTAGAGTAAACTGCCACATTTTGCACCATACAGATGTCTTTTCTTAATCATTTTACTGTTGGTTTCATCATCGGTTGCTCGATAAATCACAAAAATCTAAACGCTGTAAATTCAATTAAATACTTAGGGATTACAATTACTAGTAACTTAAATTGGAACGACCACATAGATAATGTTTTGGTTGAAAGCAAGCCAAAAACTGCAGTTTATTGGCGGAACACTTAGAGAGTGCAACAGATGCACTAAAGAGCCCGCTTACATCACAACTGTCTGCACTCTTCTCGAGTACTGCTGTACGGTGTGGGATCCATATGAGATGGGACTGACGGAGGACACCGAAAAAGTTGAAAGAAGGACAGCTCGTTTTGTATCGTCACGAAATAGGGGAGAGAGTGCTAAGGACATGATACGTAAATTGGCGTGGCAGTTATTAAAACAAAGGAGTTTTTCGTATTGGTGAAAATATTCTGTTGGCACCCACCTAAATAGGTAGAAATGATCTTCATGACACAATAACAAGCATCAGAGCTCCACGTAAAGATGGAATGGCCCCTCTATTTGGAAACGGTCGAGAGTGGAGCGGTAGGGAAACAGCCCGAAGGTGGTTCGATGAACCCTCTGTCATGCACTTAATTGTGAATTGCAGAGAATCAGATTGATGGAATTTAATCTTATTCTTTTTTAGAATTTGAAACATTTTACACGATTTCACTATTTCTAAATCGACTATTCCTATAAGTGTATCTTGATTTTTCTTCATTCTTGCTTCCATTACCATTGCAAAATATGAAGAACCCCTCTGTCGCTTTCCTAAAGCTAAAATTATCTTCGTCTAACAGAACCTCGATTTTAGTTTCCATTCTTCTGCATAATATTTTTGTCAATAACTTGGATGCAGGAAATCTTAAGCTGATCGTGCGCTAGTTTTCGAACTTAACTGCTCTTGCTATCTCAGGAATTGCGCAGAAGATATTCTTCCTAAAGTCTAATGGTATGTTGCCAATCTCACAGTGTCTTCACACGAATCAGAACAGTCGTTTGGTAGCTATTTTCCCAAATGATTTTAGTAATTCCGTTGGAATGACATTAAATAAAGCAGAGGAGATAGCCTTCTTATAAATTCTGGCATTAATACTGGATCCCCTACCTCTTCCTCATCGACTCTAATTTCTTCTTTTATCAAAACATCATGTAAGTCCTCTCCCTCATAGAGACCTCCATTGTAGTCTATACCTATCCGATCCTCACTCTGCGTTTAGCAATGGAATTCACATTGCACTCTTAATATTACCACCACTTTTAGTGTTATCACCCTTGCTTTTTGTTTCACTGAACGTTATTGTGATATTTCAACGAACGTTGACATGCTTTCTTTGTTATTCATTCTGACAATCACTTCTTAATCGATTTCTTCACATTTTTCCTGCAGGCATTTCACCTTAGCTGCCCTGTGCTTCCTATTTATTTCGTTCCTAAGTGATTTACATTGCTAAATCCTCTCTGTCCCTGACTGTTTTTGTACTTCCTTCTCTTGTCGCTCACTTTAAGTATTTCTTCTGTTATCAGTGTTTTATTACTAGTTACCTTCCTTTTACTACATCTGAGTGTCTGGAATCCGTGTTTACTCTTTTGAGAAGTTCAATCCTCTTCAACTGAACTGTGATACTCCTTATTGCAGTATCCATATCCTTATCGAGCATCAAAAGTGTCTCGTCATTCTTCAGTGCTTCAGTATTCCCACTTCCTTCCAAACTCATTGCTTCGTACTTCAGTCTACACTTTATCATTACTAAATTATGGTTTGCCTCTTAATATAATGATCTGCCTCTGCCTTACAACCCAATATCTGATTTCGGAATCTCTGTCTGACCATGATATAACGAAGCTGGAATCTTCCTGTGTTTCTAGATCTTTCCCGAGTATACCGCATCCTCCCTCCCTCTGTCCCTCCCCGAACCCCCGTGTGATTCTTGAACACCATTTAAAATTTACTGCAGAACCAATTTTTTCTCCTCTCCCATTCTAACCGTATGCCCGTATTAGCCAGTTACCATTTCTTCTGCGTCTTCCCCCCCCCCCCCCCCAACGCGTACCAGTCACGCATAATTATTAGATTACAGTCTCTCTCTACATACTGAATAACCCGTTGACTTTCCTCGTATACTTTCCCTACTCCTTCATATTTTGCCTGTGATGTCGGCATATATAACTGAATCATCGTTGTGGGTGGGGCTTTACTGTCTAATCTGATGACAACCACCCTATCATTGAACTGTCACAGTTCCTCACCGTCTGCCCTACTTTCCTGTCCACAAGTAATCCTACAATTTCTGGTGCTGTTCGTAATACCGTGTGTTCTCCTGGACAGAAATTCTTATTTTCTTTTCGTTTCACTTCACTGACCATCACTACATCCAGATTCTGGCTTTGCATTTCATTTATTTCAGATCTTCTAGCTTGTTTACTACTTTTAAACTGTTGACATTACATTCTCAGACTCATAGGAAGTTATAACTTCGTTCGTTATTCCAACTTCTTCACCCTCTCCCCCCCCCCCCCCCCTCCTCATTACCTTTTAGGCAGACCCTCATTCCCCGCCCTGGGGATCCGGGTGGGGCTAATGCGGAATATTTAACCTAGAACCTTATTTCAACTTAGATGCTGCATATCCAGCGGATACACATTATGTATCTTAAATGCCGTGGCTTCCGTTGCCATCTGCAACGTCATGCCGTTGATCATTGTTGATTCTTCAACCATTTTGGGCCACTTTACCACCACAAGGACTAGGCAGTGCGTTGACACTCCGTTAACTCCTCCGCCTTCTTTCACAAGGACGTTGGCAGATCGAGGGTGACTAATTTGTTCCATTGTTGACGAATTTTTCTTAAAATTTTAAGCATAGACGAGGTTCGAACACGTGTTCCATTCAAAGAGTCTACCTCTTCTTACGCTCATACAGTTTGTGTGAGGAATTACTGGTACTGTTTTTATTATTATTACATTATTAATAGAAATCTGGATTCGCAGGACAGAGCGGATCAGGTTGTGATTGTGGAAAGGGGCCAAAATCAGTTACTGTTAGTTGCACAAAACACAGAAACCTGATTTTCTAAGAACACTTAAACACACATGCCCTTAAAAGGATTCAAAAACAATACGGCTGAAGGCCCGAACACAAGTTATTAAAACTGATTTAAGGAATACACACGGCTGAAGGCCGTAGTTAAAAATAATTTACATAAACGCTCGGCTGAAAGTCACATACTCAACACTAAAGAACTGAAGGCGTAGGGCCTGAATAATAAAGATTTAAAATAAAGCAAAATCTCCTTTTTAAAAAATTTTTAAACAATTTAGTCTAGAAACCTTAATTTAAGCCGGCTAAAGGCCTTATTTTAAATTTGAAACAACTAAATTAACAGACGGCTGAAGGCCTGGCATACCACTTGAGACTAAAAGAAAATCACAATCTAAAAACAACCGAACAATGGTGGTAAGAAGTGCTCCAAGGTTCGGCCTGCGCAGGTAACTCGAACCTAACATTAAGTAATCAGATGGGATCCCGACCCAGGGACCGCTGAAGGACCGACCAACCACCTAATCAATTCCCTTACGCCCGACCAACGGAACGACAACGGAAAGTGTCAGCTAGGACGAAGATACCAGCAGCACTACGTCTTCAAATATTGGCGTCTAAATACCGCCAAGGCGCACTAACCACTCAAAAATATGAGCAACACCAAAGGCTGCCGAACTACACGCCGTGCCGGACTCAGTTCCAACCGACCCACTGACAACTGCAGTGCGCAGGCAGCATTAACATAAGCTAGACACGGTTGCACAAAAACACTTCCGCAAGAACTCGAACAATCCTAAAATCAATCACTGTGGAAGAACAAGGACGAATCACAAGTCGAGGCACACAGAGAACCCATAAGCGGTTGGCGACCAAATACAAGTCGTCCGATGAGACGACCGACCGAACGACCAACCAACGGTCGTTCCCGCTCGTCTCCATCCGTCGGACAGTGCACGTGTGTCGCCAGCGGTCGGCGAGCACTGGTTGTCCGGACCTCAGTGGCGCTCCGTCCCCCACTGAACTCCCGACACACGACGAGTCGGAAATACTAGCGGTCGCTTCGAAGAGAATATGCTGCTGCCACTCACGGGCAGGCAAGCCAGCAACTTAGTGATGCGAGGAAATCGAATAAGAAACGAGGCGACAGTTCCGTAAAGGCATGATGTCAAGGAAGAAACGGCGTGAACACGAGCCGCCCACGGCTCATTAACTAATACAGAGATCAATTAAGAATGATATTTTTTGTATTCCTGTTATTTTCTGGCGACTTATCTACTCAGTGCCTTCTCCGTGCGTATCCAGCGATGCTCCTTCATTCCGTTGATGTGTTATTCCAAGAACTTGGTGGGCTCCCAAATTTACGTCTGCCATGTCAATTCAAAAATTTTCTTTGGCCATACATCGATGATATGGCATTTCCAACGCATGATCATAGTAGAGGTTGCTAGCATTACAAGTACAAATACCGATGACTAATGTGAGAGAGGTCTTGATACTTCAAGAAGGCGATTATCTTGCCTAATTCGGTCGTAGTTAATTATATATGTTATGGAGAATTGAAAACATGCTTTGCATTACTGTTCTCTTCAATTGCGACCATTCTCCTCAAGTACACCGCTAATACTCGACCAAAATGTTTAAGCGTTCACTGCAATTACCGACATAACACATGCCAACTAGGTCGTTTCTGTGATCTTGTGATATGATATGAAAGGTCAGATTTTTTATTGAAATTTCTCATAATTAGAGATAAGGACGGTGTTATGGTTGTGGACATCCGTTGTTGTTTCATTCTACTGTTTTCATATGTAATAAAACTTTTTTATCTTTAACAGAACTATACCGAATTTGCTACTGTCCATTATTATATCAACGTGGCATGTGTGTTGCAGTGGTAATGGTACAGGACCTATAACAACAAGATTTTAAACATCACAGTAAGATATCATTAACTGTTGAAATTGGTCATCGGGAATATGTAATACTGAATGCGATCTTGTCTATTAAAGTTTCTTCAAAGTTAGCTTTTTAATATGTAATAATTATCAGTATCCACACACTTTCAATTTCTAAATACACTCTCTCGGTCTAGCCTTCAGCTGACATTTTTAACCCAAGAGGCTCAGGCATTATTTCTTCTCTTCGGATATCGGGTCAGGAACTATTGTAGATTTCATATTTAAGTTATTAAAGCTATTCATATTTGTACCAGACATAATACATTCAGGCCTTTGGCACTTTTCGATGTGAACAGGAACAGAGTTCAGAATTATTCCTTGTATGCATCTACTTCTGCATGCCACCTTATAGTGTGTAGTAGACTGTACGTCTGGAACAGACTTGTTCCGTTACGGTACCGGCTGTGTATAACGTGAAGTGAAAGCTCTTAAAAACTACGCTCTGCATACCACCTGGTCTGTGTCTCTGAATGACGAGCACCTCTCAGTCTCGGTCAAACGAGTGTTTTTGTGAAATAATTCTGTTAGTAGCTAGGATATCTCAGACGCCACCACTGCGAGTAAGTAGAAACGACAGCTCGGATTAATTTTGGGAATCCCCGTTCACAACAATCTCTTACAAATCGGTGTCGCTAAATAAGTCTTAATGTAGACGGCCTATTCAATTCACTATAACATGATCAGTTAATTTACCCGCTGACAATATCCAAGCGCTGAAAACTTACTACCTACATAAAGATGCTTCAGAGCTTAGTAGTTAAACCAATTTCGTTCTTGAGTATCTTGCAAGAGACCCTTTAAGAAATTTCTTTGGACGGATGCAGATCGGTTCGGTCTCTTTAGAGAAGTCACCCGTATTTGCTGTCTGACGTATCTCTGCCGGGGAAAGCGAGAGGGCGTTATTTGCTAAGCAGATCCCCAGTAGAGCAACACGATTCTTGCTTCCAGTTTCCCCTTTGAACATCCGTGGGTCCGTGGTAAACACAAGGTACTCGTTGCACTGTAACACAGAACGCACCACACCAGCCGCACATCAAACAGACTCTGAAGGACGCCTTGACGTCACAAAGGTCATTGCGCAACCGATACCAAACTATGCTGCTCCATCAGGTCTACGTTTATTGTTGGCTGCACTCGCGTCTCCTGTGAACCAACAATCTTTCTTACATATTATGTCACACAGCGTCTGATACCTTCCGTCTTTCTTACATATTATGTCACACAGCGTCTGATATGTGCTGATTTTTAAGTGAATTCCATGTTCGGTTGACGAAAATTCAATGTTCAGGCGTTGTCGCATAAATACTTGCTCTGATTTGTTGCTTTATATTATATCAGTGTTCAAAGAGAATTTATGCACTTTTTTAAAACTGCAAGCTAAGTACCCGAAATTTCCCTGGTATGTTTTTATATTAGGCCATTTCTCCTTCTATTTATTTATTTATGCATTTATTTTACCTGGCAAGATTAGGGCCTTCAGGCCCTCTCTTACACCTAAGCAGGCATACTCAGATTGAACGAGTTACAGTTTCTACATAACATTAAGGAAATATAGCCTATTATGCAGTATTGATGTTAAAGAAAAAAATAGATATTATAACAGTAGTACAATGATAATTTTAACAATAAAAATAATTATAACAATCAAGAATAATAATAATAATAATAATAATAATAATAATAATAATAATGACTATGTATATGAAAGTAAACATTCTTTTCCTTTCTGAATGTCAGTCCCATTGTTAGTTGGGAATTTTCTCGTTATGTTCTTGCAGCTTGTGAGTTATTCTCATCGAACAGAGACATAAGACGATAGAATGGGGTGAAAGAGATATATAAGAGGTAGATAGTTTAGAGGAAGAGAAATAGAACGGTAAATGTCGAAGCTGTGATGGAGAGGAGAAAGAAAGAGATGGGAGGGGCACAACAATGATGGCTATACCGTCCCTAATACGTAAGTTTTGAGTTCCCTCTTGAATGTTGAGTAGTTCTGGATAAGACGAAGATCACAGGGGAGTGCGTTCCATAGTCGTATGGCTGAGATGGAGAATGACACGGAGAAAGATTTTGTGTTATGTAAAGGTACAGCCAAGATGATAGACGTATCCGATCTGGTGTTGCGATTGTGGAATGATGATAGGTGTTTAATGTGAGAAGATAAGTATTGGGGGCACCAGTGGCTAAGAAATCGATGAAGTAAGCACGTCGTGTGGAGATCGCGTGCCTTATGTGGGCGTATCCAACCTAGCTGGGAGTATGACGGACTGATATGATCATACAACCGAATATTGCACACGTATCTAACGCAAGCATTCATCACTAGCTCGAGGCATCTAGAATTTTCACTATTTGTGCCGTGTTGAACTACATCGCAGTAGTAAAGATTAGGCAAGACTAGTGTTTGGAATAATTTTTGTTTAACATGGACTGGAAATATTTTTCTAAATTTTTGAATTGCATGTAGGGAGGAGAGCGATTTCCGACAAGCTGTGACTGTTTGTTCTTCCCAGTTTAGGTGTTCATCCAAGATTATTCGAAGGTCTTTTACTGTTTTTTGGTATGGTAGTTGGGTACCATTGAGGAGTATTTTAGGGACTGTTTCGCGAAAGTACCGGCTGATTAACTTTGGATAAGATATAAGTGTGACCTGGGATTTCTTGGGGTTTAGTTTCAGACCTAGGTTCTGTGCCCATCGGGCAACAGAGCAAAGATCTGCTTCATACTCGCTACTGCGCCAGCAATGTTTTTGGGGCTTGCACTTATGTACAGTTGGATGTCGTCGGCATAAAGATGGTAGTCTCTTCCTCTCCCCTCTATCTATGTCCTCCTCTTCCTCCTCTCTGTCCATTTCCCTCTCCCTTTCTTACTGCCCATCTCTCTCTCTTCCCCTCTCTGTTTGCCACCTCTTCCTCCTTCCTTTCCTCTCCACATTATCTAAACATAACTCTTCGGAAGGTCCATCGGTACATACCGACCGACCTATGTTTCATCCTAAGGCGGTTGACGTCACTGATGCCGATATTGGGGGCATTTGGTAAAGACGCTGTTCTTCCGGCTATCGTCGGATTTCCTGGCCGAAGCTGCTACATTTCAGTCGGCGGCCTGAGTGGTTCAAATGGTTGAAATGGCTCTGAGCACTATGGCACTCAACTGCTGTGGTCATTAGTCCCCTAGAACTTAGAAGTACTTAAACCTAACTAACCTAGGGACATCACACACATCCATGCCCGAGGCAGGATTCGAACCTGCGACCGTAGCAGTCGCACGGTTCCGGACTGCGCGCCTAGAACCGCGGGACCTGAGTGGCCGTGCGGTTCTAGGCGCTACAGTCTGGAGCGGAGCGACCGCTACGGTCGTAGATTCCAATCCTGCGTCGGGCATGGATGTGTTTGATGTCCTTAGGTTAGTTGGGTGTCATTAGTTCTAAGTTCCTGGCGACTGATGACCTCAGAACATAAGTCGCATAGTGCTCAGAGCCACATTTCAGTCAAGTAGTTCTTCAACAGAACTGACAATGGCTGAGCGCGGACCGCTTGCCATCCAAATGCTAGCCACGCCCAACACCGCTTAAATTAGTAGATTTTTCGTGTTAACACAGCGGCTGAGTAGCTGGCCTCCACGTTAACAAATAGTTCAAATGGCTCTAAGCACTATGGAACTTAACATCTCCGGTTATCAATCCACTAGACTTAGAACTACTTAAAGCTAACTAACCTAAGGACACTACACACATCCATGCCCGAATCAGGATTCGAACCTGTGACCATACCAGCAGCGCGGTTCCGGACTGAAGCGCCCACAGGTAGTTAGCCCCACAATATCTCTTTACAGATGGTAAATAATTTGTGTACCAAATTTGGTTGCAATCCATATTTCGGTTTAGGAGATTTTATCCGTTTCTTTGCTCGCAGACACATATATTTCACGTACATTTAATAGACATGGTATTGATTTTAATTGAAGACATTGAAATATTTCGAAAACTGGACATAGTGAAGAAAGAGCTATAGCTCTCATTTGTCCCAACCCCGCCCCTTGAGTGGGTGACTGGGAGAAACATTGGAATCTTCGATGGAAACCTTTGTTCTTTTGCTGCATATTACAATTCTACAGCAAAATATGCATACGTTTACTCTGAAGCATTTTCCTCCCGTCGCCACAGATGGCACTATAACCGGAGGAATAGAAATGGTTACAGAAACGTGATTTATGACATGCTACACAATCGCTCTTGAATATCCAGTGACATGTGGGACTCCACCTCCACGCTGCGAGGATAGAACAGGCCAGTGCATCATTAACTTCTAATTGGAAACACCATTCTCAACGGTGTAATTCTCCGACATATCGAACAGGGCCTAATTGAAGAGCCACTGCAGTCGTGGCTTGAGGCGAACGGTACGCTAGTTTTATAATTAGAGTTTCTGTTCAAACGTAGTACTACCAACTTTAGTGCAGTTAGTGATCCGCTTTTCAAATGACCGTACTCAGGACAGAAGCATATGAGCACGCATGGTAGCACAGGCGTTTCTGTTGCGGTCGATCATGTCTTCACCGCCGTTGGTACTTGCTGCTTCACTTTATCTTTTAAATGTCACCACCGAAAGAAGTCCGGTGAACTTCAAATCCGTCGACCTATCGTTCCAACTATTAGATCCACCCCTACTGATCCACCGACCAGCGTGAATACGGTCTAATACATCTCGAGCTTCAGTTGTGTAATTTGCTGGGAAACCGTCATGCTCACACCATATACGTTGTCGAACGTCCAGGGGAACATCCTGCAGTAATAACTGTAGTTTCTGTTCCTAAAACGTTCCATTTCCTCGTGCATTCAACGTGCCGTCGATAAAAATTGGGCCAATAAATTTGTTCCCCATGATGCCACACCATACGTTAATCGAACAAGTAAGTTGATGTTGAACTTGTAGTAACCAGTGGGTATGTCTACGCCATAGTGATGCATGCTAAGTCGATTAATGCTATTCTGGTTTAACTGTAGGCTCATCTGAAAATAGTATCTTTTCAAAGAACGTGGAGGTTGTTTGAATTTTTGGCGTGCCTATTCACTAAACACTACCTGGTTGTATAAAACGGCACAACTAAGTTCTTAATGCAATGACAAGTGGTATGGATGACGCAGCGTGCGCAGCTCGTGGTCGTGCCGTAGCGTTCTCGCTTCCCACGCCCTGGTTCCCGGGTTCGATTCCCGGCGGCGTCAGGGATTTTCTCTGCCTCGTGATGACTGGGTGTTGTGTGGTGTCCTTAGGTTAGTTAGGATTAAGTAGTTCTAAGTTCTAGTGGACTGATGACCATAGGTGTTAAGTCTCATAGTGCTCAGAGCCATTTGCATTTGATGACGCTGCATCGTGACAGTACCACCGCGGTTTAAATGCCGGGCGCTAATTCTTAGGTTGTGGTGTACTGCCACTTGTACAGTTATTTCATTAACTTATCCTGCAACGCGTTTGTTTCCTTCCTTTTGCCGGTCTGTACGCTACCATCAGACATAAAGGCGTTCACAGCCTTGTAAACGAGAGCGAGCTTTCTCGGAAAACTCTCGGCATATAACACAACAACAGCATCAAAATTTCTCCTATATTCTCTGTAAATCAGTTTAGACGTGTTTCTAGCATTCATCGTCCGCTTGCACGTCTGTTCTCCAACCGCTACGTAGATGTGCAAGCAATAAACACTGCGCATTTATTATAATGTTTACAGCAGCAATTTGTTCTACGTCTGCACGATACGTGAGCTGCGATCGCAGCGTACTGCCGCCTGCTATGATACGTCGTACTTCGCTAGACGGCCACAGTGGTGTGTCGAATAGTTCCCTATTCTACACGTGGCAGGCATACAACATTACGAGTTGGGTGTCCAATTAGAAGTCCTACCCTCGCAGCATTAAGGTGGGGTCCCACGTGCTATGGGATATTCAAATGCTGAGATATGTAAACAGAATACGGCACTGCGGTCGGCTGTGATATACCTTTTGCATTTCTTACTTTTATGTTTTCATCCTCTTTAAAAGCAAAGAGAAAAGATGAGGTGGTAGTAGCCCAGCGTAGAGCCTGTGCCTACCGTCAGGTATTTTTGACTTTCAGATTTATTTATTTATTTATTTATTCATTTATTTTACCTGGCAAGATTAGGGCCTTCAGGCCCTCTCTTACACCTAACCAGGCATACTCAGATTGAACGAGTTACAGTTTCTACTTAACATTAAGGACATATAGCCTATTATGCAGTATTGATGTTAAAGAAAAAATTGATATCATAACAGTAGTACAATGATAATTATAACAATAAAAAATAATTATAACAATCAATAATAATAGTAATAATAATAATAATAGTAATAGTAATAATAATAATAATAATAATAATGACTATGTATATGAAAGTAAAAATACTTTTCTTTTCTGAATGTCAGTCACATTGTTAGTTGGGAATTTTCTCGTTATGTTCTTGCAGCTTGTGAGTTATTCTCATCGAACAGAGACATAAGGCGATAGAATGGGGTGAAAGAGATATATAAGAGGTAGATAGGTTAGAGGAAGAGAAATAGAACGGTAAAATTCGAAGCTGTGATGGAGAGGAGAAAGAAAGAGATGGGAGGGGCACAAGAATGGTGGCTATACCGTCCCTAAATATGTATGTTTTGAGTTCCCTCTTGAATGTTGAGTAGTTCTGGATAAGACGCAGATCACAGGGGAGCGCGTTCCATAGTCGTATGGCTGAGATGGAGAATGACACGGAGAAAGATTTTGTATTATGTAAAGGTACAGCCAAGATGATAGACGTATCCGATCTGGTGTTGCGATTGTGGAATGATGATAGGTGTTTAATGTGAGAAGATAAGTATTGGGGGCACCAGTGGCTAAGAAATCGATGAAGTAAGCACATCGTGTGGAGATCGCGTGCCGTATGTGGGCGTATCCAACCTAGCTGGGAGTATGAAGGACAGATATGATCATACAACCGAATATTGCACACGTATCTAACGCAAGCATTCATCACTAGCTCGAGGCATCTAGAATTTTCACTATTTGTGCCGTGTTGAACTACATCGCAGTAGTAAAGATTAGGCAAGACTAGTGTTTGGAATAATTTTTGTTTAACATGGACTGGAAATATTTTTCTAAATTTTTGAATTGCATGTAGGGAGGAGAGCGATTTCCGGCAAGCTGTGACTGTTTGTTCTTCCCAGTTTAGGTGTTCATCCAAGATTATTCGAAGGTCTTTTACTGTTTTTTGGTATGGTAGTTGGGTACCATTGAGGAGTATTTTAGGGACTGTTTCGCGAAAGTACCGGCTGATTAACTTTGGATGAGATATAAGTATGACCTGGGATTTCTTGGGGTTTAGTTTCAGACCTAGGTTCTGTGCCCATCGAGAAACAGAGCAAAGATCTGCGTTCATACTCGCTACTGCGCCAGCAATGTTCTTGGGGCTTGCACTTATGTACAGTTGGATGTCGTCGGCATAAAGATGGTAGTTGCAGGAGTGAATCACTGAAGAAATATCATTAATGTACAGTGAGAAGAGTAGTGGACCAAGGACGGAGCCTTGGGGAACTCCAGAGCGCACGCTTTTCCATGATGACTTTTCCGACCCACAGATGACTTGTTGACTTCTGTTTTTGAGGTAGCTGTCGAACCATTGTATTGCGCTGTTTGAGAAATTCAGCCGTTTCATTTTAATTAGTAATATATCGAAGTCAACTGTGTCAAAAGCCTTGCTAAAGTCAAGCAGTGTTAGGATAGTAGCTTCACGTCTGTCCAAAGCATGTTTAATGTCATCAGTTACTTTGATTAATGCCGTTGCTGTACTATGGTGCTTTCGAAAGCCTGACTGATATTCGTCATGGATGTTATGAGTTTTGAGGTAATCCGTCAGTTGCTCATGGACGATGTACTCTAGGGCTTTAGAAATTGCAGGTAGTATGCTGATCGGCCTGTAGTCACCTGGCGACTTAGGGTTGTCAGTCTTGGGTATAGGCTTAATTAAACTTTGCTTCCACTCAGTAGGATATGTACTACTGACAAGGGACAAGTTGAAGATGTCTGTGATAACTGGAATAATAGTGTCTACGACGTTCTTAATCATGCCAATGCTCACTCCATCATTTCCTACTGCCTCGGAAGAGATTCTCATAATTGCCTTGTGTACTGTGCCGGTAGTGACATGTTTTAGGAAAAACTTGTCTCTCGAGAGATTAATATCTTGGGGCTGGTAATTTGTCGCTGCGTGGCAGTTTGCAGCTGTTGAGAAGAAATCGTTTAATTCTTCTGCAGACGCTTGATAAACAGCGTCAAATCTTCGCTTCCCTATACCGAAACTGCGCAGCTTTTTCCACAGTGCACCAGGTTTTGATATGCCGCATACGACAGAGCGGGCATGTCTGATTTTGGCATTCCTCACGCTTTGCTTGGTTCTGTTTCGGAGTTTCCTATAAGCTTCGTACGCCTCGGGAGTTGGGTTACGCTTGAAGGCCCTATGTGCAGCATCACGTTTATTCATTAACTGACGTAATGCAGTGGTGAGCCACGGAGCGGGAGCTCTCTTTACCTTAACAGTGCGTTGAGGAGCATGTTTATCATACAGTGCAATAATTTTGCGACATAATTGCCGAATTTTTTCGTCTAAAGTCGGTTCATCGCTTATATCATGCCAAGGGATGTCTGAGAAATCCTTTTGAAGAGCGTCATGGTTAACATTTTTTAAGTTTCTGTAGGTTACCAGGTGAGATTTTTCTTTGGTAGTATGCATTGAGTAATTTAAAAATATCACGTCATGAGCAGAGAGTTCCGGAGCGGATGTCTGATTGGCGCGGATTATTTTATCTGGTCGCTTTGTTGCTATTATATCTATGATTGTGTGGCTGTGTGGCGTGTGATGAGTTGGGTCCAGCGGTGTTAAACTCATATCATTGGAGTGGAACAGTCGCCTTAGTTTTTCGGCAGAGGGAGATTTTAACTGTAAGTCGATGTTTGTGTCGCCCATAATGATTATGTGTTCATACTGTGTCACGAGTAAGGACAGGGCAGACTGAAAGGAGGACATGGCACCGACGTTTGGAGGTTTATAGATTACTCCAATTAGCAGTTTCTGATTTGATGTATTTATTTCGAAAAACAAGAACTCTGCTTCTCCTTCGCCCTTTGCATCCGATGTGCATAGCACAGTAGGTGTCAGATCAGAGCGAACATAGGCACCCACACCACCCCCGCGTCGTGTTTCACGATCTGCCCTTAGGAGAGAGTAACCAGCGATTCGGATAGCGTCGGAAGAAATGTTTGGTTTCAACCAAGTTTCAGAGACGAGGATAATGTGGAACAGCGATTGGCAGAACAGGTCACAGAACTCGTCGAAGTGAGCCGTTAGCGACTGCGCGTTCGCGTGGGCCACAAAGAGCCCGCCGCCGGAACCGCTCCGTCCCATTGTGGCCGCCTGTAGGACCGAGCGCGCTCCGTTTACCTGTTGGCCGGAAGAGGGACAAAAGCTGGGTTTCGCGGGGGAAGACTCAAGCGTCTGTGGACTAAAGGTGAAAAACACGTTTGAAGTATCGAAGAAGGGAGTGAAAAGAAAGATGGAAAGTGGCAGTAGTAGTTACGAAAAAGATAGTAGTAGTAGTGGTAGTGGCGAAGATGAAAATAACAGATATAGAAAGGCGGTTGTAAGGGGATTCCTGTTAATGGAGAATGTTAATTCCCATTTGACTGACAATATGAATATACATGAGCACTTATAATAGACAAATAAAGAAACAATATTTTTGTGAAACAATTGACTGATTTTAAATAGAGTACTTATGGTACTTATAGAAATAACGGAGCAGTATTTAAGCTAAAAAAATGAAAATAAAGAATAAAAAATTAACTTATATTAGACAGATTACAATATGAGACTTTGTGTCTCGCGAGATTTCGCTCAGTCTTTCAGTTCGAACATGTTTGTCACCGTTTTCCTCCCTCCTTCCGTCTTGATTACGATCCTGCCATCCTGGGTCCATACATTTTGAAGGCCAAACTGTGTGAACGCAGCGTTCAAAACTTTTAGTCTTTCGCGCGTCAGATCTTCCCTCAGGGTAACCCCACTCTTGGCGAGTTTTCTTTTCTGAGCAAACACTTCAGCTCTTTTCCGGTAAGACACAAATTTAATTATTATGGGCCTGGGTTTCATGGCACCTGGTATCCTGCGCCCAACACGGTGGCTTCTGTCAATATCGCCCACGTCGATCTGCACGCCAAGTTTCTCACGCACGAGGCTAATGGCCAGGTCGTCGGTGTTTTCGCGATCGTTTTCAGCTACCCCGAACAAGCGCAAGCTGTTCCTTCGCTGATACTGCTCAATTTCATCGGTGGCAGCAGACAGTTTAGCCTCTAGGTCGGCGGCTTTTTTCTCTTGTGCGGCCAGGGACTTTCTAAGAGACTGGATTTCGGTGCTGTTGCGCCCGACAGACTCTTGTAGTTTGTCCATGACCGCGGCCGTCACGAAGTCCGTGATGGATTGCACGATAACGTCTAGCGTGTCTTTGCTGTGCAGCGCCGCACTCACCTGGGACCGGACGAGCTCCCCGATGTCGGGAAGCGGGGCCTCACCTGCCGCCGGAGACCGGGCGCCCGCGCCCGCGCTGCCTGCGCCCCTGTAGCCTCGCCTGCTGCCGCTTACTCGTGCTCTTCCCATTTTTCACTCACTTATCACTTATCACTTGTGGTAATCAATGGAGAACAATACACCACGGCAAGTAACACTTGTTTAGTCAGATGCACACGTTGTGGACTGCCGCACTTCTCTGTAACACCTTCAATGAGCGGAAAAACTCGCGAGCCGAAGAAACGCGCGTCACTCAGTGGCCGCCATTTATATTATTTCTGATTCAGATGTTAAAAGACAGAGCAGTTTTTGTTCTTGTACGAGTTGTTGGAAGGAAGGTTTCGCTCAGTGAGTGAACGAGTGAGAACCGCCATTTTTAGCGAGTAATTGCAGACCGCCATTGTGTGTATTCTCTATGTGCATCCAACAGAAATATAGTAGTGTTTTATTAACAGAATATTAGTGAGAGTTATTATTATTTCAAGTAGTAATGCAATAAGAAGAACGGAAGCCCACCTGTGTACTTCGGAAAATTTACGAAGATCCGAATATAACAACACGGCCACAGTCAAGGAGACGGCGATCGGACATAATATTAATAATTGGTACCCATAAAATACTATGAAGACGATTTATTTATATAAATATAAACTAAAATTATTCCTTTCCCGTTACAGGCAATGCCTAGCTTATTGTGCTTGTCCTTCATGCCAAAGAATTAATCTCTTTAATTCATCCATGTTAAAAAAAGCCACACATTCCAACATTTTATTATATTATACGGCAAAGCCTATATAAGGCAACAAGTGTCTGGCGCAGTTGTTAGATCGGTTACTGCTGCTACAATGGCAGGTTATCAAGGATTAAGACTGTTTAAAAGTGACTGGTGCATGAGTGATGGGACACAGCATCTCTGAGGTAACGATGAAGTAGGGGTTTTCCTGTATGACCATTTCATGAATGTTCCGTGAATATCAGGAATCTGGTAAAACATCACATATCCGAAATCACTGCGACCGGAAAAAGATAGTGCAAGAATGGGACCAACGACGACTGAAGATAATCGTTCAACGTGACAAAAGGGCAAGTCTCCCCAAATTGCTGCAGATTTCTGTGCTTAGCAATCAACGAATAGCAGCGTGCGAACCATTCAACGAAACTTCATCGATAATGGCTTTCGGAGCCCACGGTCCAATCGTGACTGCATGACACAAAGCTTTACATCTCGCTTGGGCCCGTCAACACTGACATTGGACTGTTGCTGGCTGGAAACATGGTTCGACGAGTCCCGTTTCTAATAGCGTCGAGCGGATGGACATGTACGGGTATGGAGACCACCTCATGAATCTATGGACCCTGCATGTCAACTGGATACTGTTCCAGCTGATGGAGGTTCTGTAACAGTTCGGGGTGTGTGCAGTTGGAATAGTATATACACGACACTGACAGGTGAGATGTACATAAGCATTCTGTCTGATTAATTGCACCCATTCATACAGCCATCATCGCCAGATACGCCGCCACCTACTCACTGCCAATGCGTCTAGACTCTGATTATGACATCGCCGCGTGCCGTGAGACACTTCCGAATTCTTCGTCTCGGTCACTTCATCTGTCACTGTCCATTGACAGTAAACAGTGTGTGGTCGACTATGCTGCATTCCGTGGTCTGCCCCGTGTGAAAAACTCCGATCTTACTGAGGTCACCGTCTGGATCGATACAAGAACAAATACAGCCTCTATGAGCCACGATAAGCGATAAGGATCTCTGGTCACAACAGTGGGTTTCTGTTATGGTTCCTTGATTGTGCCTGCGTGCCAGCACAGCCGTCGTAAAGAGTCTAAATATGTGGTCGGTCCTGAATACTCGGTGGAAGGAAGCACTCGAAAGATACATGGCATTTCTCAAGTACGAAATGTCGATCAAGTTTCAAGCATTTATGAAAGTTGAAGTTCTATTCGAATCTCGCGGTCTTATTTTCTTACAATAATTATATAATATCTTTCTGCAGGGGAAATAATAAATTAGTAGTGACATCTTTGTCACTGTGCTTAATAAACGCCAATCAACGTATCATCCATTAAAAGGGTGAAATAAATCATCTTCGACAAGGAGAGAAGTGAACAAACGAGGGGGATCGCCACTTGCTCACGTTACTATAACGTATCACTAACTGTATAATGTGATAGCCACTGAACCGTTGGAACTCCAAGATGCAGGTTATTTTCGTGCGTATAATTTTTCCCAGATACAAGAGTACGGCAATTTAAGTTGTATAGATATATCATGACCAGCAAATACTGTAACAGTAAGAGTATGAAATATTTTTCAGAATATGATTATCAACAGCTCATAAATATACGAAGGAAGTCCTGTTACCGCCCTGATCTGTTGATCCTTTAATTACAACCAGTTTCGGTCGTCTGGCCTTCTTCAGGTTCATAAACGTATTCACAACATCGTGTTAGGTGAAACAGAAAA